>NC_080045.1:59195628-59495628 GCF_012489685.1 Lotus japonicus
ATAGTAATAAAATCCTTAAAAGTATTGGGGTGATAAGTGATTGGTTTGTTTCTAAACTAGCGAAATACATCTCATAATCCTCAATATTGCCTCTAATAGACATTGGAAGCTTATTATCAATCAATTGAGTCTTTGATAGCATTTGTATGGAGATCATGTCATGGTGTATGTCCTTTCCCGAAGCATTTGCCATAAAGCCAAGATGATCTTGTCATGATGTATGTCTTATCAAAGTTAATCGATCTGGTTCAATGGGGTAAGTTCAAGAGATATTTGGTATGTCTCCGGTAAACATGCTATATACAATACATCGTTGGTGTTCATTTACTGCAGCAATTATCATCAAAAGCACAAAGAGTGCTTCAAACCATTTTATAGGTAGTATAGTATCAAACTACATTTTATGTACCTAGCAAACAAGATGTACATTTTGAACCAAACGAGAAATGGATACTGCATTATTATTTCATTTAGAATATTAGAAAATCGCATAAAGGATACACTTTATTTTCATTACTACTAGAATAACAAGCACCGAAATGTTAGTTTATCTAATTTCTGCTGCATGACATATTCAAGGGAATGGGTGGGGTCTGAGAAAGCACCGGTAGATATGAGATCAAAGACGACCTTATTAGGAGCCTCTGTAAAATGTGTCCCATCCAATATCACTCTAGTAGATGGTCTTTCACATCCCACAAAAATTTCTTCACCATCAATGTTTTTTGTTTGCCCACCACATCCTACTCCTGGGGTATAATTGTATTTCCCTCCATAGCCACAACAATTAATTAGTGGAAGCTCAAATCCTACAATATTAATGAAGCTTTCAATTAGTAACATTCATTTTAGGTAAGTTTGAAAAAATATGAATTGGAATAATTTTGATTTGTCTCACCGTATTTCTCAAGATTGCGAAAAAGATCTAACTTAGAAGAGTAGATATCTACATATGTAATTGCAGCGAGAGGAAGCTTTATGTGGAGTTGAGCTAATGCTTCCTTCAATTTCTGGTTGAAATATTCTACTACTTCATTATATTGTGTTGCACAACCGTAACGATCTCTTTCAGCTTTAGGAAAACTTGTCAATATAGCAGGGAAACATCCAATTGGTCCTGTGTTGTGTATCCAAAATGATCTTGCCCCCAAATCATATATGAGCTTGATCACCATGTTTCATTCATTTTGAACAATAAGTTAATAAATCAACTAACAATAAATTTTAGGCTGAGTATTTAAATAGTTAATTGTGTTAATTACTCCTTAAATAACTAAAATTAAAGTTTGGAAAGTTATAATATTTTTTTTTAAGTCTTTAAATATTTTTGGAGAATAATGTTTTTGTTCATCCTTTAAATAAACTTACACCAGGAGAAATACAAAAAGAAAAGAATAAATGAGAAACATGAAGAATAATGTGATATAAAAAAGAAGAGAGAGAAGAAGGAGAAAGTGATGAGTACTAGAAATCTATATATATATATATATATATATATATATATATATATATATATGTAAAGCACACTTGAACTTTTGCATTGATTACTTTACCTTTGTTACATTTTATAATTAAATACAAAACTAAAAAAAACATCTACTTTATCATTTATTATATTAATTAATATTTGTTAAACTTTTCAATTTCCCATATTTTAAAATAATTTAATATTAATTAAATATTAATTATTAATTATAACTTGAGGACGAAATTTTAATAATATTAATAATTTAAATTGACTACCTTTATATTAATAAAAATCTATATATATATATGTAAAGCACACTTGAGTTTTTGCTTATGTATTTAATGCTAAACTCAAGTGTGAACTATTAATGATTAACTTTTGAGTTTCTTATAAAAACATAATTGGCTAAGTATTCGTTAAAAATAGATAGAATCTTAATTATTGATAATAAATTGAGAAAAAAATTTAAAAAAGTTTTAAAATAAAACAAAGAAATATATTTATATGCAAACAATATTAAGAATTTAGATTAATTAACCGTAAAAATAAAATTTATTAATAAATCATTAAAAAAATTGTTTTAAAATTTAAAAATGTATGTTTAAAGTATATACTAATAATTATATCATGTGCGGGTGTGTATTATTTGAAAAAATCGAATATTCCGTTTGATCTTCTTTGATGAATAATTGTTTGTTCACACCTCAAAATTAGGTGGAAAAAGGTGGAGGATAAGACAGATATATAGGAAGAAAAGAAAAAGTAAGAGAGGGAAAATATAAGATGTTATAGATGATAAGAGAAGAGATATAAAAAAAATATGTGGAAATGAAGTGTATAAAAAGAGGTGTGAATATACCATTGTTGATTTACTAAATAAAATTTTATGATATTAAAATTATAACTTATTATTTGAGTTAAAATATTTCAACTTCACTTAATGATTTTTAAGAGCATTGTACGAAATAATCAAATTTTCTTTGTAAAATATATATTAAACAATAGATCAAATATATAATTAATCAATAAAATTAAAAACTGAAAAAATTTGTATTGTCAAAATTAAAACTATTCAACTATCTACATTATATAACAACATTCATAAACTTAAAATTTATTGAAGTTTTTCATTTCACAAATATTAAAATCTTTAAAAAAATATAATATTTATTGAAATAATTTAGATAACACAATTTTAAAATTTTAAAAATTCGATTTATAGGTGAAAGAGACTTGAGTATTACATTAAATTCATTAAACCATAAAATTCTCATACCTTTGTATTAAAGTACATTAATGAATAATAATTTTTCTTTGTAAAAAATATATTACAAATAATTAATAACAACATTCATCAACTTAAAATTTACTTTTTTATAAAACAATTGAAAATTTTCTTAATTTTATCTATTTATATATAATGTTAAAAAATATTGTAAGTAAACCGTGCAACGCACGGGTATAATATCTAGTTTATAGTAAAAATAACTTTGTCATTTATAACTAATTGTAAAAAAATTTAAATTCTTATATGTTAAAATTAAAATTATTATTTTAATTTTAATTATTAATCATAATTTGATGAATTTTAAAAATTAACCAATAAAACTTATTACTACTTTTTATGTATAAATGATAAATTAAATACTAAATTTTTTTTAATGTAAATACTAAAGTTAGATATCATGTTAATAAGTTATATATATATATATAACATAATATTTGACTTGTGGCAAGATTAATTAATTTTCATTTTCATTTCAATTAATTATCAACCTAAGGTTGAAAAAAAATAAAAGATACAAAAATAGCACAAACTAATATCTTTTAAATAAGATAAACATGTTAGATACTGAAATTAGTTAATGGTTGAATGCTTTTTGTTAAATATATATTTTGAAATTTACTTTTAAAATATGAAATTCGATATTCATTTTTATCTGTTCTCCTATGTTACATTGATAAAGTTTTTCTCTATAAGAGTGCAAGAGGCACAAACCAACATAGAGAGAAAAATAAATGAGAGAAAAAATGAGAAAGCAAAAGGAATGAGAAAATGCGGTAGGTGAATGTTAATGGAAATACTAATACCAGCTATAGCTTATATATCAAAAAAAAAAAAAACTAACACCAGCTATAATAGTTAAAAAATCCTTAAAAGTATTGGAGGTGATTAGTGATTGGTTTGTTTCTAAACTAGCGAAATACATCTCATATCCTCAATATTGCCTCTAATAGACATTGGAAGCTTATTATCAATCAATTGAGTCTTTGATAGCATTTGTATGGAGATCATGTCATGGTGTATGTCCTTTCCCGAAGCATTTGCCATAAAGCCAAGATGATCTTGTCATGATGTATGTCCTATCAAAGTTAATCGATCTGGTTCAATGCGGTAAGTTCAAGAGATATTTGGTAGGCTTAATTGCATATTTGATCCCTGAAGTAACATCATTGTGCAAAATTCGTCCCATTTGTTTAAAACGAGCGCTTTTAGTCCTACTTGTTTTTAACGTGAGCAATTTTGATCCTTCCGTTAATCTGCCGTTAGAAAGCTAACAGAACTCGCTGATGTGGACTCCATAATTGACGTGGCAGGTGATATAAGCACCTTACATAAATAATTAATAAAACTTTAAATTTATAATCCAATAACTAATTTAAAACATTAATTTAATTTAAAAATAATGACCTAATAAAAATCTTATCTCCCAAAAGTTCTCCATCTCTGCCAGATGTAAACCCAGGACCTAACCTTCTTCTTCCTCTTCTCCATCCAAACCCTGAGTCACACAAACTCTCATCTCCCTTCCACCCTATGCTTACCCAGAGAAATTTCGCCCCACATGCAAATTCCAAATCTGCATCCCCAATAACAAGGCTCGACTCAGGGTTCGGCGGAAAGAGGGAGAGAAAGATCGTGGAGTCGATAAAGTAAATAGAGGACGAAGATGGCGGAACCGTTGGCAGGCAGAGAGTTGCGCACGACTCTAAGCTCGGCGAAGGAAGCTTCTGTCACGGTGATTCAGTCCGGGGAGGGGTTGGTGTAGCCGCGATTGGGCTTGGCTGAGGAAGTCGAGGTTCAGAATCAGGCGATGGTGACTGATTTGGGTGGCGCTGGATCTGGGTGAAAATGAGATTTTCGTGACGCAAAGGTTGGAGCGACGGCGGATTTGTCTTCTTCGCATCTTCTTGTACAGGTTTGCCCCAAAATCCAGGCTCTTAGTCTTGGAATTAGATAAATCTTATTCTGAGATTTGAAGTCTTTTCATTCATAACATTGTTGATTGGATTTTAATTCCTGATTGGGTTGGTTTTAGGTTTGTTGATTGGGTTTAACGATGGACCTGAAGTTGGAGAATTTTGCCCAGTAGCAAGGAAATAAAATAGCAAGGAATGGAGAAGTATTGCGTGCCCATGGTTCTTTGGAGGGATAGAGACACTTGAATATACTTAAGGTGAATTCACTTCATAAATGATGAATTTGGATATATTGAGCTTTACTCTGTTGGGTCCTGTATACATTGAGGTTCAATGTAAATGTGTTGCTCGGTGGTCTTTCCTGTGTATTCACTTGCAAGGTTGATCTTTTTTGTGAGTTTAATTTTCTGGAGATTAAAGTTAGGGTTTCTGGGTTTGGTTGATGAAGATGGAAGGAGGATGAATTTTCTGGGTTTGGTTGATGAAGATGGAAGATATGGTGATTTCCACTGATTTGTGTAAATCTGTGGAGAGCTATAATTAAGATGAAAAAGAAAGATTTGGAATTTTTTTTTCTTTAAAATTTTTTGTTTTTTAATTATATTTTAGTCTGTAGTTAACCCTTTATTCTATTTTTTTGTGTAATTAACCCCTTTTTTATTTAACAATTATCCAAGTGGCGTGCTGATGTGGCCTGCCACATCAATTAATGAGTCCACATCAAACGGGTTCTGTTAGCTTTCTAACGGAGATTAACAGAAAGATCAAAATCGCTCACGTTAAAAACAAGTAGGACTAAAATCGCTCGGTTTAAACATATGAGATGAGTTTTGCCACAATGGTATTACTTCAGGAACCAAATGTGCAATTAAGCCTATTTGGTATGTCTCCGGTAAACATGCTATATACAATACATCGTGATGTTCATTACTGCAGCAATTTCATCAAAAGCACAAAGAGCTTCAAACCATTTATAGGAAAGTATAGTACCAAACTACATTTTATGTACCCGACAAACAAGATGTACATTTCTAACCAAAGGAGAAATGGATACTATATTATTGTTTCATATAGAATATTAGAAAATCGCATAAAGCCATAAAGGATACACTTTATTTTCATTACTAGTAGAATAACAAGCACCGAAATGTTATTTTATGTAATTTCTGTTGCATGACATATTCAAGGGAATGGTGGGTCCGAGAAATTTCCGGTAGATATAAGATCAAAGACGACCTTATTAGCAGCCTCTGTATAATGTGTCCCATCCCATATCACTTTAGTAGATGGTCTTTCACATGAGCCCACAAAAATTTCTTTACCAGCTTCGTTTTTTGTTTTTCCCACCACATCCTCCTGGGGAATAATTGTATTTCCCTCCATAGCCACAACAATTGATTAGTGGAAGCTCAAATCCTACAATATTAATGAAGCTTTCAATTCGTAATATTCATCTTAGGTAAGTTTGAAAAAATATGAATTGGAATGATTTTGATTTGTCTCACCGTATTTCTCAGGATTGCGAAAAAGATCTAACTTAGGAGAGTAGATATCTACATATGTAATTGCAGCGAGAGGAAGCTTTCCGCGGAGTTGCGCTAATGCTTCCTTCAAATTTTGGTTGAAATATTCTGCTACTTCATTATATTGTGTTGCACAACCATAACGATCTCTTTCAGCTTTAGGAAATCTTGTCAATATATCAGGGAGACATCCAATTGGTCCTGTGTTGTGTATCCAAAATGATCTAGCCCCCAAATCATATAGGAGCTTGATCACCATGTTTCATTCATTTAGAACGATAAGTTAATAAATCAACTAACAATAAATTTTAGGCTGAGTATTTAAATAGTTAATTGTGTTAATTACTCCCTTAAATAACTAAAATTAAAGATTCGAAAATTAGAAATATGTTTTTTTTATACATTGGAAAATAGAAATATGTTTTTTTAAGTCTTTAAATATTTTGGAGAATAATGTTTTGTTCATCTTTAAATAAACTTACACCAGGAGAAACACAACAAGAAAGAATAAATGAGAAACATGAAGAATAATGTGATATAAAAAGAAGGAGACAATGATGAGTACTTGAAATGACATGTAAGAAAAAAGTAAAGTGTGGATGAGTCAATACTCCATTTTAAAAGGACTAATTTGCTTTTGATTCATAAATATATTAAAAGAGTGTTGAACTACCTTGACATTCTCTACCAAAGTCTTGATTATATCCGGTACAGAATGATGGACATCTTGCATAGTTATGTTGTCGTCATAAAAACCAACAGTAATATCATTTTGGCCAATATCAACTGTGTATAAAGCTCTAGAAAAATATTCTTCTTTGGGCATCAATGTTGCAAACAAGCCACCTAAGGACGGAAATTAAAATAAAATTAAAACATGCAAATTCTTGTTATTAATGAAGCTTAAAATTGCCGGCTTTAAAAGAGATCAATGAATATAAATTCTTAAGTACTAACCTTGTTCTCTTATGAATTGTGATCTGGATTTGAACTGTTGGAATTGAACGTACTGAAGTTCAAGGAAGAAAGGACTAGATCTACCATTAGGCATAACACTTGTCGGGAGTCTAATTGTTGATGCTAATGTTGCAAAGCTCGCACCGTAAGAGTAGTTGGCACCCAAAGAGTTAAGATACGCACTGAGATATGGAAGACTAAAATTTTGTGCTGTAATTATGAATCAAAGTTAGATTTAGTAAATTGCAAGTTTTAACAAAGAAGAAGCTAGAGGATTAGAAATCAAAGAAAACGAGCATTTCATGGACTTACAAAATTTCACAACATCCTTCTAACATATCATTTAACGACGATATTAAACAACGACTAAAATTAGTGGCTGTTAACAACCGCCTCTAAATGATATGTCAGAACAATGTGTCTGCTTGTCATTAGTCTAATTTTGTTTTTAATATACTAAAAAATTCATTCATTGCTAGCACAAAGGGTGTTATAACCCGAGAACAATATATCAGATAAAGAGGGAAAGTGATACAAAATAGAAATAGAACAAAAGAATACTTTCAAATAGGCAGAAAGCAAGCATAAGAGAAAAGAAAAAGCATACAAAAATATCTTTTCCAAAGCCTATTCATCCGTCCTTTAAAGGATTCATTGCTCCTTTCATTACTCATCAGATTGAAATCCATCCTAAGCACCTTCCAAAGCACTACCTTCCATCAAGTACTAAGCTAGCCAGCTAACAAAACACAACATAATCAGATTTGTACAATGCAAGCACAAGGGTTTGACAACCATTCATACATTGAGCTTTTAAACCTCCTTGCCTTTGACGAAATCCAACTCCAAGCCCTCCATTGGGATAGTTCCAGCAAGTTTACAACCTCCAATGTTCCTTCTCTAAACACTATATTATTGCGCAGTACCCAAATAGACCAAGCAACAATACACCAAATTGCCCACAACCTTTTCTTCTGATTTTTTAAATCATAAAGGAAATAGCTAGAAAAGCAATGTACAAATGCATGCATGTTACCTATGAAATCAAGGATGACTCGGCCATCAGAGAATCTTCCAGCAGGTCTTCCAAAATATGTATCTCCATGTGGTGGTCCTGGCTGTAGAAAAGCCGCAGCCAGGCCTCCGGTATCCGAGTTTGAGTCACCGAAGTTAAAAATGGCAGGAAAATCGCAAGCTTTGGTAGGATTGGAAAATACTACAGCAGGGGGGTTCATAAATGTTGTAAAAAGAAGCACACAAAAAAAGATCTGACTACTTAGAAACTCCATTAGCATTAGGGACATGCAATGAATGAATATGATGTTCTGCTAATTAATCACAAAGGATTGGAATTGTTCCTTTATATATAAAGGCATGACACACATAAGCTGGCTTATTTGGACATTAAATTAGACCATGGGAGGTTATGACAGCGTGGGAAGAAGAGAAACAACAAAGATTGGATTGGGCGGTTTTTATTCTGTTTTCTGTTTTAGATTTATTTAGAGGGGGGTCTATTATTTTACTCACTTTAGAAAGTTATGTTCTGGCGCTTATAAAAAAAAAAGGTTCTCAGCTGGCTATTTGGTATGGCTCCTATAAACATGCCATACAAAATTCGTCGTTGATGTTCATTTACTGCATTAATTATCATCAAAAGCACACAGAATCTTTCAAACCATTTCACAGAAAAATATAGTACCAAACCACATTTTGTGTACCCAGCAAACAAGATGTACATTATTAACCAAACGAGAAATGGATACTATTATTGTTTAATTTAGAATATTAAGAAATCGCATAGAGTATACACTTTATTTTCATTACTACTAGCTAGAATGACAAGCACCGAAGTTCATATGAAATTTCCGCTACATGACATATTTAAGGGAATTGGCGGGTCTGAGAAAGTTCCGGTAGATATGAGATAAAAAAAATGACCTTATTAGCAGCCTATGTATGATGTGTCCCATCCCATGTCACTCTAGTAGATGGTACGTCTTTCACATGAGACCACAAAAATTTATTCACCATCTACGTTTATTGTTTGCCCATATGCTACTTCTTGGGTATAATTGAATTTCCCTCCATAGCCACAACAATTGATTAGTGGAAGCTCAAATCCTATAATATTAATGAAGCTTTCAATTAGTAACATTCATTTTAGGTAATTTGAGAATATGAATTGAAATAATTTTGATTTGTCTCATCGTATTTGTCAGGATTGTGAAAAAGATCTAATTTCTCAATATTTTAGGTAGTGAATTTAAGAAAAAACTTGTAGTGTTTTTTGAAACCGTATTTTAAAACTTATACTTATTTTTATCTCCTTTTATGATTTCTATTTTAATTATTTTTTTACCTTTATAGCTAACAATGGCTACTTTTTGCCCCCTAGGATAGTTCAAGTGGTACTAGGGACATATGAGTTAGGTAGGGGGGTCCAGAGATCAATTCCTGTTGGTGCAATTTATTTTTCCGATGTACAAAAAAAAAAAACAATGACTACTTTTTCTGTTTTTCATTTTAAAAAATTTCCTAATTAAATTTCATGAACACTGTTAATTTTTACTGGTACATCAGAAAGATAAATTATGTCCTCCAGGGATTGATTTTCGGATCTTTCTCTCCCCAATAATCATGTACCCCTATCGCATACCTCTTGAGCTAATATGAAAAATAGAAGCATATTTTATTAACTTAATATTGATAAAAAAACTTATAATCTAAATTCATTTCATTGTATTATATTTTTTCATATAATAAAATATTTAAAAATAAGAATGAAATTAAATTTTTTTTTTGAAAATGAAATGTAAATTATTAAAAAGGGATTGATTTTCGGATCTTTCTCTCCCCAATAATCATGTACCCCTATCGCATACCTCTTGAGCTAATATGAAAAATAGAAGCATAGTTGATTAACTTAATATTGATAAAAAAAACTTATAATCTTAATTCATTTCATTGTATTATATTTTTTCATATAATAAAATATTTAAAAATAAGAATGAAATTAATTTTTTTTTTGAAAATGAAATGTAAATTATTAAAAAAGAAGCTTGAGCCAATAGCAACTCAAGGCAAAATCAGGTACAAACTGATCATAACTCGAAATGCCCAAAGAACACCCTGATCTGAACAAAATAAACCCTCCACCATCCCACAGAATGAAATTTAAATATATAATCTGATGCCTAAAAGAGTATCTCAAAAACATTTAAATATAATCTTAGTTTTAGGAATAACCAAAAAGAGTATCTCATGATTAAGGGTAATTTAATTACCAAACAATTAATTAAGATACTTTTACAAGTATGGATATATCAAAGTCGGGATCATACTGATCATCTTAAAGAAGAAGAAAAACCACTCGTATGAAAATGATTATCGTCCACTCATGAATCTTAAATTTTAGGCTTAAATACTCTGGAATTGTACCCCGTACGAAAATAAATTCCTAAATTTTTTTTCCCGATTCTGGGTCCCTGAATTTTTTTTTAATCAAAATAGGTCCCTACGCGTATTTAAAGCTTAGGTGACTCTATTTTTGCATAGTCATTGTTTTCACGTGCTCTTTATTATTATTTTTAATTACACATGGCTTATTAAACCACTTGCATATTGATAAGTCAAAAAATACGCTTCCTTTCTCAAAAAAATTCCAACTTTCTCCTTCCATCATCCCTTGTCTCTCTGCTTTCATCTTTCTTTCTCCTGCAACTACTATCGTGCTGCCCACCTTGCCACCGCCCGAAAAATAAGAGCTGGAAAACACTCTCCTCATAGATCCGCGATTCTATCAACGTTGATAGTACCTCACTGTTCTGTTCCCATTCCTTCTAGGTTCTATCTTCCCCTCTTCTTTTTCTTCCAATTTTTCTTTCTGGGTGCCACCATGAGAGCCATATTTCATGTTCTGTCAACATGAGAGGATGAGGCTCAAAGCACAAAAAAGCTTCAACGTTGACATATTTAAAGATTTGTATTTTGTACCAGAGATTTATTTAGAATTTGGGTTTTGCTGATGAAGCCATACAATTTTGGATCTGGGTTTTGCTATTGAATTCATGCGATTTTGGATATGGGTTTTTGGATGGGTGGCTTTGGGTGGAGGATTTGGTCGTTGGGGGTGGCTTTAGTGTGGTTGGAGGGGATGGTTTCACAATGACCGTGGCAAACTCCATCTCCGAGGTGCTGGATTTGACGGTGGTGAAGTTCAGGATGCGATGGCTAATATATACGATGGTGGTCTCTGACTCTGTGTCTCTGTTTGCGTGTTGGAGGGTGAGTGGGTTTCTGGTTTCTGGGGTGGGGGTGGGGTGGGTTGCTGTGGTGGCCGACAGTCGGAGGTTGCTGAAGCAAACAAATCTGCAGGAGAATGTGGACCTGAGGAATTGGATTGAAGATGATCTGATTTGATTTCTTAGGGATTAGGGATAATTAGAGTTAGGGATTAAATTTAAAATTAAAATGTTTAATTTCGTTTTATTAATCCATGTGTAATTAAAAATAATATTAAAGGTCACGTGGAAACAATGACTATGCAAAAATAGAGTCATCTAAGCTTTAAACACGCATAGGGACCTATTTTGATTAAAAAAAATCAGGCACCCGGAATCAAAAAAAAATTTAGTGACTTTTTTTTTTCGTACGGGGTACAATTCCAGAGACCTTCAGAGTATTTAAACCTAAATTTTATCACATATTTATTGTATTTGACATAACTAGACTCGCATTGTAACACCCCACTTTTCGTTATTAGGTTATTTATTATTTTATCTTAATTATTATTATGCTATATGGTAATTTGATGAATTATGTGATTATAATTTAAATCTCATGTGATATAGAATAAGATTTAGATAAATAAGTTTGTTAGGTTTTTGTGTGAGTAATTGAGAGTGGGGCCATTAGTATGACTATTTAAGGGATATGAGTGAATTAGAAAGAGAGAAATCAGAATTTGAGAATTGGAGAAGTTAGCAGAGGAGAAGAAAAGAAGCGTGAAAGAGAGAAGGGGAGAAAAGAGAAGAAAAAACCTAGAATTTGATCTTCAAGAGGTAAGGGTTTGAATTTATCTTGTATAATTGTAGAATAACAGAGGTTGAGTTTAACATGAAGGAACCCTCATCTTTTTTGAAAATTCAGAACTGAGAGACTGTGTTGAGTGTTAACATGTGGTGAGAAAAATTGATTTTGAGCGAAATTGAGGTTCCGGGGAAAATTGGGTTCTGTTATGTTTTGCCCGCAGATACCCTAACAGTCTGTGTTGTAGAGAGCATAACTCTCTCTACAGAATTCTAAATTGAGTGAAACCAATTTTGTATGAAAGCTAACTCATAGGGCTATGTTGGGTAATATTTTCATAATTTTTCGATTGCTGGTTCAATACCAGAATCATTTGCAAGTTTATTCTGTTTCTGCCCGCAGACACCCTAGCAGCCTGTGTTATAGAGAGCATAACTCTCTCTACAGAATTCCGAATTGAGTGAAACCAATTTTGTATGAAAGCTAACTCATAGGGTTATATTGGGTAATATTATCATAATTTTTAGATTGCTGGTTCAATACCAGAATTATCTGCAAGTTCACTCTGTTTCTGCTCGCAGAAACCCTAACAGCCTGTGCTGTAGAGACCATAACTCTCTCTACAGAATTCCAAATTGGGTGAAACTAATTTTATATGAAAGCTAACGTATAAGGCTATGTTTGGTAAAATTTTCATAATTTTTGGACTGCTCATTTAGTACCAGGATTATATGCAAGTTTGCTATGTTTCTGCTTATTTCTGAGATTGATTCTGAAACTGATTCTAGTAATTGATATGAGACATTTGATGATTTTGTGTTGCTATTTTGTCAGTGGAATAGTGAATGATTTGATAATTGTATTGAAGTGTTATTTTGTGCAATTTTGGTGTGATTTCCGTTATGGAATTTGGTGAGAAAATATGTTATATATTTGGGGCTGGAGTGGTCTCAAAATTGCATGTTTTAATTTATGAGTTTTTGCACGAAATACACTTCATTTAGTCAAGAGGCAACGTGTCGGTTTTCATCGGAAAACTGAGGTTTGTCCCAGAACTGGCGTGGTTCTGGAAGTCTGGAGTGGACTTCATTGGTGGTTAACTGTCTGGAGTGGACGCGGTGATACCGCTAAGGTTAACAATTGGTACCACATGCATACATTAGAGTCTCACACACTAAGTTTCACGTTTTCAGTGGTTTTATGTGTTTGGTGATTTGTTGGTGAATTGTTTTGCTGTTGTGGTAAAGTCGAATTATTATTCTTCTTTAAGCTTATAATTTTTCGAAACATTAATAAGAATTGTGAAACTGTCTTGAGAGAAAATATTATAATCACTCAGATTTTAAAGTAAAGGTGAAGAGTTTATAAAGCAGGATTTGAATTGTTTACTTGCTCTTTGTTATGTTATATTTTATACAATGTAAGTTCTTACCCTTCTGTTGGAATGATGTTCTATGCGACATCGCTCAGGTACAGGAGGTAGAGATGTGGCTCATGAGGAGTAGCTTCGGAGAGTCTTAGCTTATGTTATTATTATTATTATTATTATAAAATAAGTGTCTTGCTCTGTAATGTAACACTGGTTAGATATTTTACGTTACTTTTACATTTATGTTGAGAGGATTTTATAATCTCTTCTTATGGAAGTTGTTGAATAATTTTCTAAATGATGGCGATGTCGTACTGTTGACGGCCGAAGTGCTTATGAAATTCAGTTCTGAGTATGATGAATTTTATTGGAATATCATGGAAGATAAACCTATTTAAATAAGTGATTTTATGCATCTTAGGATTATCTGACTGGTTTAGAAATTTCATTGGCAGGAATAATTCATTCTTTGAAAAGCATATGAACTTATAAATTTTCAAACACAATCAGTGTTAATTTTAATGAGTTTTCGTGAAGAAGTGTAATACTCCCTTAATATGTTTTTAAACTCTGATAAACGTTTTTAAATAAAACAATGGGAAAAAGGGGGTGTTACACGCATCATACGAACATGGTTTGATCAAAGATGTTCAAGAGTCATTGGGAGTGCTTCAAGAGTCACAACAAGATCAAGGATTAAAGACTCTGACCCAAAGACATTTCAGAGTCTAAGTATAAGTCCAAAGATCTATTGACAAAACCCTCTTGTGGGATGGTGCTAAGAGGCAGTGGCGAGGTATATCACGAGAAAGGAATGATCTATTGAATTTTGTTTTGTGCAGGGAATCAATTACATTATTTGGTTCAAAATCTTTAATTTATGTGATGGTTCATTGTAGGGGTCCTAGTATAGGCTTTTTTTTTTTGGTCAATCTGCAAGCAGGACCCTAGAATAATGTGATTTTAGTGCATAAATTTCTCAATAACCCATGTGAGGCACTTATGCACAAAAACGACACCATTTCGGAGTGTATTTGCGTTAAGAGTTTAATTTCTATGCACCGACGGTGTAAAGTTTTTTTACACCGTCAACCATTCAGATTTCAAGGATGTGAGAAAATCTCTCATTTTATTTAATTTCATTAATTGACGTGACACATTCTTAAAATCTGATTGGTTGACGGTGTAAAAAAACTTTACACCATCGGTGCATCAAAATTTTTCTCTCGTGTTAATACATGTTAACTCGAATATCTAAATTATTACAAGCATATTTTTACATGATCAATCTGTTTCCTTACATATAAAAATATATATTAAAATCTATCACAATCAAAAGATCCTGTTGATCACATAAGAAAACCATTGTGATAGGGTTGAATTACTAAGTAAGCCCACAAAATTAAGGCAGATAATTCATCAGAACAATGTTTTTTAGTACATAAGTTTCAAAAAAAAAAAGTGAAGAACTTATGAACAAAAAAGACATCATTCTAAGAAATAATCTTCATTAATGGTGCTTACTAGAATAATTTAAACCTATTACTAGAGTAAATTCAACAGTTTTTTTTGAAACTCGAACCTGATTTTTTTTAACCAACAAAAATATATCAAAATTTAACACATCAATAACCAGGATTTTTTTTTATTTAGATGGATCTCCCACTTCTAGTTCTAAATCAGTAGCTTTTAATCATTCTTTTTGGGGTTAATCCTCTAATTGGTCCCTGTGGTTGTGTGGCCGTCTGAAATTAGTCCCTCCCGTAAAATCTAAGTCCTCGTGTTTGGAAAGTGTGTGGAAATTAGTCCCTCCGGCGAGGACCTGCTACACACACTTTTTCAAACACGAGGACTTAGATTTTGCGGGAGGGACTAATTTCAGACGGCCACACAACCACAGGGACCAATTAGAGGATTAACCCTTCTTTTTGTGTAAGTTTGTTTAAATGTTTAAAATGGGGGGTTTTGATATGATTAAATAAGCATAATAATTTAAACTCATCCAAATTGCATCACCATAAGAATCAGAGAATCAAATAGCTCAAACAGTAAAAACAAATAGCAAAAATTTCATAAACAATCAGTAAATGTTTAGGAATTATAGAGATCCAGAATTATATAAACAAGGAGTGAATGAAGAGAGGAAAGTGAACTAGTGCTTCCTTCGTGTATGGGGTGTTATTTATAATTTTATATGCGGCAGATTCTAGCTAGGCCATTGCACATTGCTAGGTGCTTTTCTTTTATAAGTTGTTATTGGATTACTTTTTATGGCCTTCTTCATTCTAGGGTTGCTTCCCTTAACTTTAGTATAAATGAAAATTATTGACCAAAAGAAAAAGTATAAATAAATTGAATCTTTTTCCATATTCATCATGATATAATCAGAAAATTGAGATGCTGCTCCCACTTTGCTATGTTTTCTTAATTTCTTTTTTATTTGTTCTCCTACGTTACATTGATGATAAAGTTTTTCGATCTCTACAAGAGTGCAAGAGGCACAAACCAACAAAGAGAGAAAAATAAAGGAGAGAAAAAATGAGAAAGCAAAGGAATGAGAAAATGCGGTAGGTGAATGCATGTCAATGGAAATACTAACACCAGCTATAGCTTATATATAAAAAAAAAATTAATTAACACCAGGTATAATAGTAATAAAATCCTTAAAAGTATTGGGGTGATAAGTGATTGGTTTGTTTCTAAACTAGCGAAATACATCTCATAATCCTCAATATTGCCTCTAATAGACATTGGAAGCTTATTATCAATCAATTGAGTCTTTGATAGCATTTGTATGGAGATCATGTCATGGTGTATGTCCTTTCCCGAAGCATTTGCCATAAAGCCAAGATGATCTTGTCATGATGTATGTCTTATCAAAGTTAATCGATCTGGTTCAATGGGGTAAGTTCAAGAGATATTTGGTATGTCTCCGGTAAACATGCTATATACAATACATCGTTGGTGTTCATTTACTGCAGCAATTATCATCAAAAGCACAAAGAGTGCTTCAAACCATTTTATAGGGTAGTATAGTATCAAACTACATTTTATGTACCTAGCAAACAAGATGTACATTTTGAACCAAACGAGAAATGGATACTGCATTATTATTTCATTTAGAATATTAGAAAATCGCATAAAGGATACACTTTATTTTCATTACTACTAGAATAACAAGCACCGAAATGTTAGTTTATCTAATTTCTGCTGCATGACATATTCAAGGGAATGGGTGGGTCTGAGAAAGCACCGGTAGATATGAGATCAAAGACGACCTTATTAGGAGCCTCTGTAAAATGTGTCCCATCCAATATCACTCTAGTAGATGGTCTTTCACATCCCACAAAAATTTCTTCACCATCAATGTTTTTTGTTTGCCCACCACATCCTACTCCTGGGGTATAATTGTATTTCCCTCCATAGCCACAACAATTAATTAGTGGAAGCTCAAATCCTACAATATTAATGAAGCTTTCAATTAGTAACATTCATTTTAGGTAAGTTTGAAAAAATATGAATTGGAATAATTTTGATTTGTCTCACCGTATTTCTCAAGATTGCGAAAAAGATCTAACTTAGAAGAGTAGATATCTACATATGTAATTGCAGCGAGAGGAAGCTTTATGTGGAGTTGAGCTAATGCTTCCTTCAATTTCTGGTTGAAATATTCTACTACTTCATTATATTGTGTTGCACAACCGTAACGATCTCTTTCAGCTTTAGGAAAACTTGTCAATATAGCAGGGAAACATCCAATTGGTCCTGTGTTGTGTATCCAAAATGATCTTGCCCCCAAATCATATATGAGCTTGATCACCATGTTTCATTCATTTTGAACAATAAGTTAATAAATCAACTAACAATAAATTTTAGGCTGAGTATTTAAATAGTTAATTGTGTTAATTACTCCTTAAATAACTAAAATTAAAGTTTGGAAAGTTATAAATATGTTTTTTTAAGTCTTTAAATATTTTGGAGAATAATGTTTTGTTCATCCTTTAAATAAACTTACACCAGGAGAAATACAAAAAGAAAAGAATAAATGAGAAACATGAAGAATAATGTGATATAAAAAGAAGAGAGAGAAGAAGGAGAAAGTGATGAGTACTAGAAATCTATATATATATATATATATATATATATATATATATATATATATATATATATATGTAAAGCACACTTGAACTTTTGCATTGATTACTTTACCTTTGTTACATTTTATAATTAAATACAAAACTAAAAAAAACATCTACTTTATCATTTATTATATTAATTAATATTTGTTAAACTTTTCAATTTCCCATATTTTAAAATAATTTTTAATATTAATTAAATATTAATTATTAATTATAACTTGAGGACGAAATTTTAATAATATTAATAATTTAAATTGACTACCTTTATATTAATAAAAATCTATATATATATATGTAAAGCACACTTGAGTTTTTGCTTATGTATTTAATGCTAAACTCAAGTGTGAACTATTAATGATTAACTTTTGAGTTTCTTATAAAAACATAATTGGCTAAGTATTCGTTAAAAATAGATAGAATCTTAATTATTGATAATAAATTGAGAAAAAAATTTAAAAAGTTTTAAAATAAAACAAAGAAATATATTTATATGCAAACAATATTAAGAATTTAGATTAATTAACCGTAAAAATAAAATTTATTAATAAATCATTAAAAAAATTGTTTTAAAATTTAAAAATGTATGTTTAAAGTATATACTAATAATTATATCATGTGCGGGTGTATTATTTGAAAAAATCGAATATTCCGTTTGATCTTCTTTGATGAATAATTGTTTGTTCACACCTCAAAATTAGGTGGAAAAAGGTGGAGGATAAGACAGATATATAGGAAGAAAAGAAAAAGTAAGAGAGGGAAAATATAAGATGTTATAGATGATAAGAGAAGAGATATAAAAATAAAAATATGTGGAAATGAAGTGTATAAAAAGAGGTGTGAATATACCATTGTTGATTTACTAAATAAAATTTTATGATATTAAAATTATAACTTATTATTTGAGTTAAAATATTTCAACTTCACTTAATGATTTTTAAGAGCATTGTACGAAATAATCAAATTTTCTTTGTAAAATATATATTAAACAATAGATCAAATATATAATTAATCAATAAAATTAAAAACTGAAAAAATTTGTATTGTCAAAATTAAAACTATTCAACTATCTACATTATATAACAACATTCATAAACTTAAAATTTATTGAAGTTTTTCATTTCACAAATATTAAAATCTTTAAAAAAATATAATATTTATTGAAATAATTTAGATAACACAATTTTAAAATTTTAAAAATTCGATTTATAGGTGAAAGAGACTTGAGTATTACATTAAATTCATTAAACCATAAAATTCTCATACCTTTGTATTAAAGTACATTAATGAATAATAATTTTTCTTTGTAAAAAATATATTACAAATAATTAATAACAACATTCATCAACTTAAAATTTACTTTTTTATAAAACAATTGAAAATTTTCTTAATTTTATCTATTTATATATAATGTTAAAAAATATTGTAAGTAAACCCGTGCAACGCACGGGTATAATATCTAGTTTATAGTAAAAATAACTTTGTCATTTATAACTAATTGTAAAAAAATTTAAATTCTTATATGTTAAAATTAAAATTATTATTTTAATTTTAATTATTAATCATAAGTTGATGAATTTTAAAAATTAACCAATAAAACTTATTACTACTTTTTATGTATAAATGATAAATTAAATACTAAATTTTTTTTAATGTAAATACTAAAGTTAGATATCATGTTAATAAGTTATATATATATATATATATAACATAATATTTGACTTGTGGCAAGATTAATTAATTTTCATTTTCATTTCAATTAATTATCAACCTAAGGTTGAAAAAAAATAAAAGATACAAAAATAGCACAAACTAATATCTTTTAAATAAGATAAACATGTTAGATACTGAAATTAGTTAATGGTTGAATGCTTTTTGTTAATATATATTTTGAAATTTACTTTTAAAATATGAAATGATTTTGTATGTTGTTTAAATTAACTATAATGTGGTTACGTGTTATTTTAAAAAAATATGTTTCGTTCAAAAAAAATTAAATTTACTTGTGATTTTTCTTAAAATGATAATAATAAATTATTGATGAATATTTTATGTTATTAACTTTATTAACTATTAATTGTCAACTTTTCAGTTTCTTACACAAAAGAATAATTTATTAAGTAGTTTATAACAATAGTTTGAATATTAGCTATCAATCATAAATTGTGGGAAGAATAAAGAAATATATTTATATGTAGAAAATACTAATAATTTAAATTAAATAATAGTCTAGACAAAATGAACACTCGATAAAAATAGTTTAAAAATTAAATAAATGTCTCTATAAGATATTTACTATTAAATATATCACATGCGTGTATTATTTGAAAAATACTTTCAAATGTGTTTTTTGACCTATTATATAGTAGTAAAAATATTTTCTCAAGTTTTCTTATGTTATTAAAAATATTTTCCTTTTCAAAACAATTTAGGGTTAATTGTCAAATTAGTCTCTGAGTTTGTAAGCGTGTTTGATTTTAGTCCCTCTGAGGATAAATGACGTTTAGTGGCAGTCAAAAACTACCAGTAATTGTAAAAATGACTACCACTAAATGTAATTTTTCTTCAAAGAGACTAAAATCAAACTTGCTTACAAACTCAGTGACTAATTTGATCATTAACCAAAAAATTTATTAAATTTGAGTAATATCATTTATTTACATAAAGAGAACTCTAATACAAGAATTTTAATGCATAAAAAAACTCTAATACTCTCTATTTATATGTCTAAACACGATATTTTTTTATTATATTTATATTTTAGAAATATTTTAATATTTGTTATTTATAATTCTATATAATTACTCAATAGTAATTTTCATATAATATTAAAAAATATTGTAAATAAACTCGTGCAACGCACGGGTATAATATCTAGTGACATGTAAGAAAAAGTAAAGTGTGGATGAGTCAATACTCCATTTTAAAATGACTAATTTGCTTTTGATTCATAAATATATTAAAAGAGTATTGAACTACGTTGATATTCTCTACGAAAGTCTTGATTATATCCGGTACAGAATGATGGACATCTAGAATAGTTATGTTGCCGTAAAAAAAACCAATAGTAATATCATTTTGACCAATATCAAATGTGTATAAAGCTCTAGAAAAATATTCTTCTTTGGGCATCAATGTTGCAAACAAGCCACCTAAGGACGAAAATTAAAATAAAATTAAAACATGCAAACTCTTGTTATTAATGAAGCTTAAAATTACCGGCTTTAATAGAGATCAATGAATATAAATTCTTAAGTACTAACCTTGTTCTCTTATGAATTGTGATCTGGATTTGAACTGTTGGAATTGAACGTACTGAAGTCCAAGGAAGAAAGGACTAGATCTACCATTAGGTATAACACTTGCGGGGAGTCTAATTGTTGATGATAATGTTGCAAAGCTCTCACCGTGAGAGTAGTTGGCACCCAAAGAGTTAAGATACGCACTGAGATATGGAACATCAAAATTTTATGCTGTAATTATGAATAGATTTAGTAAATTGCAAGTTTTAACAAAGAAGAAGCTAGAGGATTAGAAATCAAAAGAAAACAGGCATTTCATGTACATAAAAAATTTCACAACATCCTTCTAACATATCATTTAACGACGGTTTCAAATCAGGACTAAAATTAGTGGATGTTAACAACTGCCTCTAATTGATATGTCAGAACAATGTGTCTTCTTGTCATTACTCTAAATTTTTTAATAGACTACAAAATTCATTCATTGCCAGAACCCGGATACAAAATATCGGATAAAGAGGGAGAGTGAAATAAAATTAGAAATAGAACAAAAGAATACTTGCAAATAGGAAGAAAGCAAGCATCAGAGAAAAGAAAAAAACGTACAAAAATATCTTTTCCAAAGCCTATTCATCCGTCCTTTAAAGGAAGCATTGCTCCTTTCATTACTCATCAGATTGAAATTCATCATAGGCACCTTCCAAAGCACTACATTCCATCAAGTACTAAGCTGGCCCGATAATAGAACACAATAGAATCAGATTTGTGCAATGCACACGGGTTTGACAGCCATTCATACATTGAGCTTTTAAATCTCCTTGTCTTTGCCGAAATCCAAATCCAAGCCCTCCATTGGGATAGTTCCGGCAAGTTTACAGCCTCCAAAGGAAATTGCCCACAACTCTTTCTTCTGATTTTTTAAATCATAAAGGAAATAGCTTGAAAAGCAACGTACAAAATGCATGCATGTTACCTATGAAATCAAGGATGATTCGGCCATCAGAGAACCTTCCGGCAGGTCTTCCAAAATATGTATCTCCATGTGGTGGTCCTGGCGGTAGAAAAGCTGCAGCGAAGCCTCCGGTATTCGAGTTTGAGGCACCGAAGTTAAAGATGGCAGGAAAATCACAAGCTTTGGTAGCACTGGAAAATACTACAACAGGGTTTAGAAGTGCTGTAAAAAAAGTACAAAAAGAAAGATCTGACTACTTAGAAACTCCATTAGCATTAGGGACATGCAATGAATGAATATAATATTCTGCTAATTAATCACAAAGGATTGGAATTGTTCCTTTATATATAAAAGCATGACACATAAGCTGGCTTATTTGGACATTAATTAAATTAGACCATGGGAGGTTATGACAGCGTGGGAAGAAGGGAAACAACAAAGATTGGATTGGGCGGTTTTAATTCTGTTTCTGTTTTAGATTTATTTAGAGGGGGGTCTATTATTTTACTAACTTGAGAGAGTTATGATCTCAAGCTGGCTATTTGGTATGTATCCAGGATATTTTTTTGAGGGCCGAAATATATAAAAAAAAAGTTGTCAATGAATGGATATTATATAAACTTCAAATAATACAAAATTCATTTAAATACAACTTTTCGCTCTTTCATAGTATTAAATTTATTTATCATTGTATCAACTATGATTTTTTCAACAATTTCTCTCAATATATAATTAATAAATGTTAGAAGTCCCACATTGGTTAGAGATAGAGCATAGATAGCCTCTATAAGGGTAGTGCAAACCTCAACTCTTGAGCTAGCTTTTGTGGTTGAGTATATGCCTCCCAATTTCTAATATGGTATCAGAGCCTATCTTAGATCCATTTGTTGTTTGTTGTGGAGACTTCCCATATTTGGGGCACCCGTTGTTGTTGTTCCCACGTTCCAGGTTGTTCAGTCCTGGACGTGAGGGGGTGTGTTAGAAGTCCCACATTGGCTAGAGATAGAGCATAGATAACCTTTATAAGGGTAGTGCAAACCTCAACTCTTGAGCTAGCTTTTGTGGTTGAGTATAGGCCTCCCAATTTCTAATAATAAATTTCTGAGAATGTCATCTTTAATCTGTTACGAAGCCGAGTCTTAACAACTTTTATTGTAGAAAAATATCGCTCTGTTTCTGACATAGGGGATCTTGGTATCACTAGCATTGATTCAAATTGTACTCGTCTCTTAGAACAAGATGGCAGTACCTTGGCAGATGGTGTTACCAAATTATGTGAAGGGAGGATCTTACATGATTCTGACTTCTGTATTCCAAGAAAGAGAGGTTATACTAGGAAATTTGCTAGTAGAGGAAGGAAAAAGAAAGAATTTGTTGTTTTGATTGCAGGGGAATCAAGCTCGTCGGAGTTGTTGGAGATTACTCTTGATAATCCATTGATTTTGCCGGAGGCTCGTGGCTCCATTAGCGTCATAACAAGAGCGGGACAAGCTTATTTGATGGGGAAACATTTGGGTATTGCTTGTTTAGAGGTGGAGGTTTTTTAAATGATTCGTGTGGTTCAAAGGCAAAGGTTATTAAATGATTCGTTAAACAAAGCTGATCTTACGGATCCAGTTTATTTGGTCTCAATGTCTTGGGTTCGGCTTTGATTGTGGAATTTGTTATCTCTTGTTGGAAGGCGTTGTTTGTCCTTGGGTTTTTCCTCTAGTTAGGATTGTGATTTTGGTGATTTTGGGAGCATTTTTACCCGTTCTTTTGGTTTTTGTCTTCGGGTGAGTTGGATTTTGTGTTTGGTTTTGTTGTTGTTGGTGGTTTTGGTTGAGTTTCTTTTGGGTTTGCTTGTTATCTGGGTGTTTTTACAATCTCTTGGTAGATTGTGTAATCTTCTTTTATCATCAATATACTACTTTTTGCTTTCAAAAAAAAGGAAAATATCGCTCTGTAGATGTTATTGGAACCGGAAGTGTCAAATATCAACAAGTGATCTCCGATTTCAACTAAAGTTTGGTAAAAATTGGATAAACTAGTCAATTATCCTAGATTTAGATCTCGGGAGAAATCTGAATGATAAGTTTTGGCTAAAATGAGAAATTCTTTTTTTCCATCTCATAAAAATAATCTAAGGGGCATTAAATCTTCTATTTAATTAAGATAGTTGCAAATCAATTGCAAAATAAAATATATTTATTCTATAATGATGCTCCATATCTCCATCTTATTTCTTATGATGACTATTACCCACAAACTAAGAGGCTTTTATGTCAGAAACTTCAACTTGATGAATATCACATAATATTATAACACTCTCCAATAGTTGATTACTTGCTTCTAATTATTATCTCTCGATTCTTGAAGAAAATTTTTAGTTGTTGAAATAAGATTTGAAATATTAAATATATTTTAAGAACGTCGTTGTAAGGGCTGATAAAGAGTATAACTGATTTTTGATATTTCTATCATCACATCACATATAAAATAAAAACAAATTCAAAACTCATCAATTTACGGGAACAAAACTTAGCGGGAGCCCAAGTCTAGGACTTCAAAAAAATGTCAATATAACAGGGAGACATCCAATTGGTCCTGTATTGTGTATCCAAAATGATCTAGCCCCCAAATCATATATGAGCTTGATCACCAGGTTTCATTCATTTAGAACAAGAAGTTAATACGTCAGCTAACAAGAAATTTTAGATTGAGTATATAAATAGCTAACTCCAAAAAATGATTGCGTTAATTGTGTTAATTACTCCTTTAATAACTAAAATTATATATGTGAAAATTGTAAATATATTTTTCAATTAGTTTTTAAATATTTTGAAAATTATGTTCTGTTCACCTCTTAAATACACTTACCTTAAGAGAAATACAAAAAAGAGAAGAATAAATGAGAAATATGGAGAATAATGTGATAGAAAAAGAAAAGAAAGAAAGAAAGTGAAAGTAAGAGCATTTACATCAGGAGTTGCTTATAGAAAAGAAACTATATGAGCAACACACCTTCCCATTTTAGAGCAACTCTACTTTGCCATGTCAGGTTACCAGTTGTTTACTGCAGCAACTTTGGTTGAGAGTTGCTAATGTGAGTCCCTATTTTTTGTGTTTTTAATATAATAATAAAGTAGAGAAATATATAAAAAGTAAGGTAGATTGTGAGGTCCATTTGAGAACTGTTTTAGAGTTGTTGGGTTTAAGTAAAAAATCAGTAAAATTGTTTAAAGGTATGTAAATGATGTGTCGTTACGGAAAATTGTGAATAATAATATAATTTAAATTAACAACTCTAATGAGTTTTATGGATGATGATGCTCTAATGGGTACTAGAAATGTTTAAAGTGTGAATGAGTCTATCCTCTATTTTGAAAGGACTAACTTGCATATTGATTTATAAATATATATATATCAAAAGAGTGTTGAACTACCTTGAGATCCACTAAGAAAGTCTTAATTATGTCCGGTATAAAATGATAAACTTCTTGTATAGTTATGTCGTCGTCCAATAAGCGAGCATTGATATCATTTTGACCAATATCAAATGTGTATAAAGCTCTAGAAAAATATTCTTCTTTGGGCATCAATGTTGCAAACAAGCCACCTAAGGACAAAAATTAGAATAAAAGTAATACATGCAAAACCTTGTAATTAATGAAGCTTAAAATTACCGACTAGCATAAATCAATGAATATAGATTCTTAAGTACTAACCTTGTTCTCTTATGAATTGTGTCCTGGCTATGAACTGTTGGAATTGAAGGTATTGAAGGCCAAGGAAGAAAGGGCTAAATGTACATTGAGGTACAACACTGTCTGGGAGTTTAATTGTTGCTGATGCTGTTGCAAAGCTCGCACCGTGAGAGTAGTTGGCACCCAAAGAGTCAAGATATGCACTAAGATATGGAAGTTCAAAATTTTGTGTTGTAATTATGAATCAAAGTTATATTTAAATGAAAAATCTAGAGGATTCGACATGTAAATTAAATGAAAAAGTTTCATGTTCATACAATATTTCTCAACTTCCTTCCAACATATCATTTAGCGGCGGTAACGGTTAACAACCGCCTCTAAATGATATATCGTAAGATTAATATTACGCCGGCCTATCAGTACTATAAATAATCAAATCATAAAGGAAAATAGTAGAAAAAGAATGGAATGCATGCATGTTACCTATAAAATCAAGGATGATTCGGCCATCCGAAAACCTTCCGGCAGGTCTTCCAAAATAAGTGTCTCCATTTGGTCGTCTTTGTTGTTGAAAGGCAGCAGAGTAGCCTCCAGGATCCGAGTTTGAGGCACCAAAGTTAAAAATGGCAGGAAAGTCGCAAGCTTTGGTAGTACTGGCCAATACTTCAGCAGGGTTGATCAGAAGTGTTGTAAAAAGAAGCACAGAAAGTGAGATGTGATGACTTACAAACTCAATTAGCATTCGGGACATGAAATGAATGAATATAATGTTCTGTTAAGCACAAAGGACTATATTCATAAAAGTAATACCCACAAGGTATGCGTAGAGTATATTTTCTACAACCTTTAATATACTTATAAATCATAACATTTTGACGTATGTCATGTAGAATATTGTTAATTCTTGGATACACAAATGGTGCTAACTGCTAAGGACAATGCTAGCTGGTGTGCATGGACAGCCTGGTCTTGGTGCATATATAAGGCTCCATATATAATTCATTTGAATAATATTGCATGCTAATGGCAGGTATTTTTAAAGACAGAGTACACCGCGAAAAGGGTACTAAACTAGCTATTTACCAATCAAATCATGATGATTATGTTTGAAATGTTATTTCTGTTAGTTTAAAATTTATTTGAGTAGCTTAAAAATTATTTAAAAATGTTTGATAAATGAGTTTATTTTAGCAGTTTAAAACCTTTTTAATAAAGTAAAGCTTATAGCTTAAAACTTAAAATTTATTGAATTTATTCTCATTTTATCTTATCATTTTGATAAAATTCTATCATCACCTTTTTTATATTTATAATCATAAAACACTAAACCCCAATTGTTTTATTTTGAAATAATTACTATTCAATTGTTAATATAAAATTTTAGAAAATACTTTATTAATCTAGAGAAATATAATTTTTTTAGAAAGCAGAAATCTTTATTAAAAAAACGGTGGATAATACAAACAGTACTAATAAAGTGAGCAAAATCCACCCAATACACCATAGGAAAACCTATAAGCAATTCAAGACAAGCTAATTCTACAAGGTGAATTTTCAGGGGGGGAGTATTGATAGGTACTCGCATATTAGGTAGTTAGTTAGAGGGTATTCATAAGGCATGTTGCCTATAAATAAGCTAGGTTAATGAACATTAGGGGTATCTTGTTGTTCAGTTTAGGAATTGGGTTAGAGAGAGAAGCGGTTCTCTCTTAGGCTTTGAAGGGTGTTTGGTATCCCTTTCTCTTGTATCTCTCCCTAGTTTCTAATTAGGGGAATTAGGATTTTCTATCAATAAAAATCAGGTTTCTATACCCGATGGTCCATAGGGAAAAAGCCTTGGAAACAAATTGTTTAAGTGCATCCAAAGATAAAACTCTAGAACTGCAGCATATAAGAACTACCTCCCATGCACATATTGCATATTCTTGGCTTATGAAAGTATTTTGAGAAATTCACTGGCTATGGATTTGTTGTATATATGATTTTTCCTCATTTGGTAATTTTAAGCCTTCACCTATATTAATTCTTAGCACCCCTCCCCGGAAGCTAATGAACGGTGCAAAATACAACTACTAGCTAGCTGCTACTTTGCTATCGACATGTATTAAGTCAACAAAATGTACTAATTTCTTTTTTTACCCTTCTAAAAAAAACAAGAACTCAAACTCGGATCAAGCAATAAAAGACCAATAAGAAAGGGCATATACCGAGGATTGAAAAGTGAAAAGTGGCGAATAAACAGCCACAACCCCGACAAAAAACAGAGCCCAACTTAACACTGGGGCATGCTAATCAGCGTCGAATATCAACCACAAAGCGAAAACAGAAAACCTGCCCAAAAAATTGGACATGAGAGGTCCTCCCGCGCGTTCTGACTCGGCCTGACCAGCGTATCGGACAACGTGCAAAGCGAAGGCTCAGCCACCCAAACCCAAAAAAGCAGATCTGCCAGCGACGACCCCAATATGCACACTACCAGTCCATATCCGCCAGCTATCGTTGACCCGAGCAACAATCCATAAGCGCCGGCTGCACTGAACTTTCAGCCAAAGCTCCACCCAACAACAAAGTTGCAAGAGGGTGAAGGAGAATAATCATCAATAAACACCCTAAAGACGCCAAAGCCAAATCTGAGCAGAGCAGATCTGGAGCACCGAGAGGAAGGGGAGACACAATCAATAGTCAAAACCCAAGGTTGAGACCAAGAAACGATCCCAACGCCAAAACCCTCCAAGAAATGATGACGATGGTCATGCTTATTGACGCCACTCACTTATGACATAGGCCGAAAAGCATCCTTTAGATCATTCTATTCAGCTTTTAGTCAATTTTTGTCCTAGTTTTCTGACAGAGGATACCATAGGGTCTGTTGTGAGGTATGAAGAGCAAGAAGAAACTACTCTGGAGATCCAGATCATTGTTGTGTTTGGTTTATCTCTTCCCTTTACTTCATGATGTTAGCCATAGTTTTGATGAGGACCTTGTACAATCTTCACGTTCATGATGTGTGGCTAAACATCTTTCTTGAGGTTAGATGTAATTGATGTTGTGAATCCCAATTTTAATTTGATAAATTGTTTTCTCATTTGATTACATTATCTCCATGTTTTATTTCAATATTTCGAATTGGCAAGTATTCTTTTTGTTGATTAGCACTACATAACCATTGTGAGTTAATTAACGAATTTGAGTGATATATAGTTGATTACTAGAAAACATATACATACAATTAAGCTTTCTATAGTTCCAATTAGATAAGTTTATTAATCAGTTTCTCCAGATTTCTTGCTTTCTCAGTTCTAACACTTTGATATGACCAACAAGATGATGAGTTTTGCGAAAGATTGTTAATTTGCATGACTAAGTACTAGTCATGCAAATTAAGAGAATTGGAAAAAAAAGTACTAGTTAACAACTTAAGAAGTAGAATTGGAAATCAAGAGAGATTCATTAGCTCAATTGGAATTGGGGAAACCAGGTCAGTTAGCGTTGTAAACTTAAGTTTTCTTTCTCTAAACTCTATCTTAATCGCTTTCTCTCTTTTATTTAGAAATACTTTCCGTCTGAAAACCATCTTTTACAAATTTTATTTTCTCGATAGTATGGACTTATGGAGCGTACTCGTAGGTAATTGCAATATTAAGATTCTTGTCATAGAAAGCGTCTCTACTCTCTTGTGGTGCAATCTCATAGGCCTTCTAGCTACTTCACACTGTGTTGCCATTTCTATGGAACAAAATCTGGTCTATGAAGGCTATATATGCCCAAGTGTAGTAATTTTATTTGGAGATATTCTCACGGTGTATTGCCTTTCAAAGTTAATCTGGTTCAAAGTGGTATGTTCAAGAACTATTTGGTTTGCCTCCCATGTTTCTCTTAGAATTCAGCAAGAACTTCAAATCAATATCAATATATATATTAGAAAAGAAGAACTTCTATCAGGCTGATTTAGTGACGTGTCATTCTCACGTTAATTCTTAGTGACGTGTCATTCTCACGTTAATTCTCATAAAAAAAATTCCACGTATCATTCTCAGGTTAATTCTCATAAAAAAAATACATTTTTTAATTTTAGATTTGATTAGGATTTAGGTTGTTTATTTCTTGATTTTATCTTAATTTATTTTTGATTTATTTTTAGAGTATTAATTAATTTTTATGGTATTTTTATTGAATTTTTTAAATAGAGATAATATCTATTTAAATAGAGATAGGTTTAGATAGATTTAGTTTCTTTTTATCTCTTTGTTAGATTAATAATAAACTAAATCTTAACAGATATTCAACAGAGTCCTTATATATTTTTGGCTTCTATACATTTTCATGACTTTTGGGTTAAATAACATTTGTGATTTTTTTCTCCTTGATTTGTAGGTTGAAGAAAGTATTCGTAATGACGGGGTTAATCCCATGGCAGAGCGGTGTGATTACCTTTGAGACTCACGATATTGCTCAGGTTGGTGCTACGATCTATGATGGAAAAGTTGATGTATGAATTCTTATCATTTATTACTTTTTCCCTTTTTTTTTTTAGATTTATGGTTCTGGAAAGTGATATCATTTTCTCTTCCTATTTTCAAATTTTTTTGATGGCTCAAAGGTCAAGGTTGATGGGGATATCTAGAAGAAGGAGCATGGGATGCTATCATTGAAAGGTTTGGAGTTTACATGACATTTACTATTTAGTTTTTAGATTCATGTCATGCCTTAAAAGTAGTAATCTCCTTCGCACATGTGAGAGAGAATTTGATTTGGGTTTCTGGGTTTTGAGAAGATAATTTCAGATCGAGAGAGAAAGGTTATGCTTATATGTTTCCCTTTTTTCATTCCCCTATCTGTTTGACTGTAGTATCTAAAAAGAAAAACTTATCACTCCTTATATGCTTCTCAAAGAATAACATGATTATCAAGTAGAAAAAGTCTATATTGTTAGCTTCCAATGAAATTAATTTGAAAGTTTGATGCATAAGAAGATGAATATATAGTTGATAGCTTAATTTCGTTGTTTGTCTCATGTTTTCATGTGTCCAATTGTCTAACATTTGTGTAGCAAAGATCTGATCTTTCAGTTCCTATTGGAATTGTTATTATTGATTCTTATGTTGGGGGATGAAGGATACTTATCATTCATCTGAAAGTTTTGAGATCCATTTATGGGCATTTTTTTTCTATGTTTCTGGCCATTTTTATTGATTGATTGTCTTTTCCTTTATATGCATCTTCTATAAACAGTCTACAAAGTGTTTAGTTAGTAATTATGGGTGCTAAGGTAACATATGTCCCTACTATATGATGGGTGTCTGATTCAGATTGTAGGCTTAGACTTAATGTAGAACACCGATGTTGTTATTTGGTAGAACATAGATGAAGTAACAACCATATTGCTATGTTTTTGGATAATTTTATGATATTTTTCTTGCATTCTTACAACGTTTTCTTCAACACATCGAATGCATTATTTCCCTATGAACAATAATTTTAAATTCAAAAAAAAAATTTATGGTATTTTTATTGAATTTTCATATTTTTAATTAATTCAGGATTTTATGAGTTTTTATTGTGATTTGCTAGATTTTTGTACTTTTTATCTATCTTTATTTATTACATTTTTAAATTTTAGATTTGATTAGGATTTAGGTTGTTTATTTCTTGATTTTATCTTGGGTCTTTTATTTTATTTTGAGAGTATTAATTTTTTATGTTGTCTTTATTGAGTTTTCAGATTTTTATTTAATTTATGATTTTATAAGTTTTTATTGTGATTTGCTAGATTTTGATAGTTTTTATTTATCTTTAATTAGTATCTTTTTAAATTTGATTAGCATTGAGGTTGTTTATTTCTTGATTTTTTCTTAATTTGTCTTATTTTTATTTAATGTTAATTCTAGGAAAAATGGAGCTGATCTGGTGCTGAGGGTTCATAGAGCTATCATGGACACACAAAGATTTGATGGTTGCTAGGTGAATTTGGCAGATTTTCTCATTAGCTGCGGACTGCGGTTATTTCTACATTGTTTCCATTTATCACCTAAGAGAAGTGTGTTTACTTAAATTTTCAAACTCATGTAAGGATGTAACAGAAGGAGAAATTAATCAGGGACTGCTAGGTTAGTTAGATGTTATTATAGTAGTTACTTAGTACTAGGACGAGATGAGCTATAAATAGAGGGAAATCAAATTTGTATGGTATTTTTATTGAATTTTCAGATTTTTATTTAATTCAGGATTTTATGAGTTTTTATTGTGATTTGCTAGATTTTGGTAGTTTTTATTTATCTTTAATTAGTACTTTATTAAATTTTTTATTTGATTAAGATTTAGATTTTTTATTTCTTGATTTTATCTTAATTAAAAAAATATTTTCTAAAATTCGACCTGGAAATACTGGGATACACACTCCTTTAATTCATATTTTAATTTCATTCGATAAATATATCATGCACTCATGAATTAAAAATAAACACTTTAAAAAAAAGAATTAAAAATAAACATGTAATATCAACGTTTTTTGACTAGAAATTACGTAAAATCAAAGTAAAACTAGCAAAAATCACTAAAAAAAAAATCAGCCACTATGTAACATTATATTTAATGTAAATTGAAATTTTAAATTCCTCATCTCTTGATTGTAGAACCGTGCTATTTTAGGTGATAAACCATGTAATGTATTATTTTTTGTTTATAAAAAAATTTCATGTGTTATTCCATTAGATAGTTTCTCTTTAGTTGACTCGTGTCATTCCAAATTTCAAAAGATTTTATCTAATTATCTAATATTTACCTAGATTACTCCTTACTAAATTTATTTCCAAAACAAATCTTGAAACCGTTTTCATTATCTCTTCAAATTAAGAAAAGTTTCAAGCCTAATTTACTGCATATTTACCGGAATCCCCTGATTTCTCCTTTTATTCTTTCTCATGATCTACAATATAAAAATAAAATATGTAGTGCTGGGATTATAAAACATTAAAATTTTAAAAGATTTTCCCTAATTAACTAAGATACTGCATCAGTCATCTCCTCTCTTATATGTACCCGCAACTCGACTTAAAATTCAAAAAGCAAACAAATAACTATCATATCTTATTTCTAACAAACTCAATCTCCTAATATCATAAATTAATTAATTCCATTATAATTTTAATAACCAATATAAGAAAGCAATAACCGACTCAAAATATATTAAAATACACACTCAACCAAGAAACATGGATAATTGAACATGAGTGTTACCGGAATATGAGTCCTACATGAGTGTTTTTAGTAATCTGAATTCAAAGTTTGATATATTGAGCATTTGTTTGTTCAATTTAGAAGCCAGTGTGTTGGTTTATGTTATCATTCTTTTTACCCGCGCGTTGGATCAATCTTTTTATTAGTTATTCAATCGTACGAATTTCAATCTATGCAACACGGATTTCAATTTAAGACTTTTTGACCACTTTGTTTAGCATTTTAGACTATTCTTTTTCATATGTTGGTAATTCCTTATATCTATGATTTGTTCTATTGTCTTCATGTTTATGACGAATGTCAAACGAATTTCTGTTGATCTGGATCAGGCTTAAAAGAGAAGTCTTTTTGTTCACTTTGCTTCGCATTTCATACTCTTCTATTTCATCTGTTTAATATATTTTTTTAAACAGCGTATTCATTGACGTATCAAATACGATAGACATATTCCCCGTGCAACGCACGAGTAAAAAAACACTAGAATATATTTGAACCGTTCAGATTAGGTTAAGAAAAATTAAGAGTAATTATATTTATATATGTATATAACTATAATAATTTGATAGTAAGAATAGTATGAGGAATAAAAAATATTAATACATATGTACTATAAATTTATGACCTAAATTTATTAGTGCTAACATATTTGAGTTACAAGATCTCGCGGGAAGGAACATTTTACATGAAAAATGAAATTTTGTACGAGTTAAAAAAATAATTTTTATATAACTTAAGTGTATTTTTAATAATGTAAACAATAATTATATATTTATGTATTGTTACATATCTAAAACACAAAAGCAATACCTTTTATGCAACACGTGTATACATCTTTGCAAACAAAATTCAGTTATACCTCATATATGCAAAACTTTACAGAACACTAGAATTGAGTGTCTGAATTTATGTTATTTAAAGATCTACATCTTTATTATGATTGTTCTTACCTTCTTAGTATTTTAAATTTTTTATAATTTAAAATATTGATCGATTTATTAAATACAATAGACAAATTCCATATGCAACGCGCGGGTAAAAAACACTAGTTCCTAAATACAATAATCTAGCGCTGATGTTCATTTACTTCAACAACTACATATCATCAAAAACATAAGGGATTCTTCAGCCATTTTATAGGAAAAGATAGTGCGAAACTACATTTTATGTACCCAGCAAACAAGATGTACATTACTAACCAAACGAGAAATGTATTATTGTTTAAATTAGAATATTAGGAAATCTCATCAAGGGATACACTTTATTTTCATTACGATCGACTATAAGGACAAGTACCACATTAAAATCTTAGTTTATATGAAATTTTTGCTACATGACATATTTAAAGGAATGGGTGGATCTGAGAAAGCCCCGGTTGATATAAGATCAAATACGATCTTATTAGCTGCTTCTGTATAATGGGTCCCATCCCATATCACTTTAGTAGATGGGCTTTCACATGAGCCCACAAAAATTTCTTCACCATCTACCTTTATGTTTTGCCCACATGCAACTCCATCAGTATAATTATATTTCCCTCCATAGCCACAACAATTGATTAGTGGAATCTCAAATCCTGCATATTAATGAAGCTTTAAATTAGTAACATTCATTTTAGGTATAAGGTTGAGAATCCTAATGTGAGTATTGGGGTCATTTTAATTTGTCTCACCGTATTTCTCATGATTGCGAAAAAGATCTAACTTAGGAGAATATATGTCTACATATGCAATTGCAGCTAGAGGAAGCTCCTGACGGAGTTGAGCTAATGCTTCCTTCAATTTTTTATTGAAATATTCTGCTACTTCATTATATTGTGTTGCACAACCATAGCAATCTCTTTCAGCTTTTGGAAAATTTGTCAATATAGCAGGGAGACATCCAATTGGTCCTGTGTTGTGTATCCAAAATGATCTAGCCCCCAAATCATATATGAGCTTGATCACCATGTTTCATTCATTTAGAACGATAAGTTAATAAATCAGCTAACAACAAATTTTAGGCTGAGCATTTAAATAGTTAATTTCAAAAAATAATAGCATTAATTGTGTTAATTACTCATTAAATATCTAAAATTAAATTTTGGAAAATTATATAAATATGTTTTTTGAAGTCTTTAAATATTTTGAAGAATAATGTTTTGTTCATCCTTTAAATATACTTTTTTTTTGAAAGTATCCTTTAAATATACTTACACTTGGAAAAATACAAAAAGAAAGGAATAATTGAGAAATATGAAGAATAATTTGATATAAAAAGGAGAGAGAAAGAAGGAGAAAGTGATGAGTACTAGAAATGACATGTAAGAAAAATTAAAGTGTGAATGAGTCAATACTCCATTTTAAAAGGAATAATTTGCTTTTGATTCATAAATATATCAAAAGAGAGTGTTGAACTACCTTGATATTCACTATGAAAGTCTTGATTATATCTGGTACAGAATGATGAACTTCTTGTATAGTTATGTCGTCGTCATAAAAACCAACGGTAATATCATTTTGACCAATATCAAATGTGTATAAAGCTCTAGAAAAATATTCTTCTTTGGGCATCAATGTTGCAAACAAGCCGCCTAAGGATAAAAATTTGAATAAAATTAAAACATGATGAAGCTTAAAATTACCGGCTAGTAGAAATCAATGAATATAAATTCTTAAGTACTAACCTTGTTCTCTTATGAATTGTGATCTGGATATGAATTGTTGAAATTGAAGGTACTGAAGTCCAAGGAAGAAAGGACTAGATCTACCATTCGGTACAACACTTTCAGGGAGTCTAATTGTTGATGATAATGTTGCAAAGCTCGCACCGTGAGAGTAGTTGGCACCCAAAGAGTTAAGATACGCACTGAGATATGGAAGTTCAAAATTTTGTGCTGTAATTACGAATCAAAGTTAAATTTAATAAATTGCAAGCTTTAACAAAGAAGAAGCTAGAGGATTAAAAATCAAACGAAAATAGGTGTTCCATGTACATAAGAATTTTCGCAACATCCTTCTAACATATCATTTAACGGCAGTTTGAAACCACGGCTAGCAATAGTGGCTGTTAACAACCGCCTCTAAATGATATATATGTCAGAAGATCAATGTGTGTATGCTTGTCATTACTCTAAATAATTAAATCATAAAGGATATAGCTAGAAAAGCAATGTACAAAATACATGCATGTTACCTATGAAATCAAGGATGATTCGGCCATCAGAGAACCTTCCGGCAGGTCTTCCAAAATATGTATCTCCTTGTGGTGGTCCTGGCTGTAGAAAAGCCGCAGCAAAGCCTCCTGTATCCGAGTTTGAGGCCCCAAAGTTAAAGATGGCAGGAAAATCGCAAGTTTTGGTAGTAGTGGCAAATACTACATCAGGGTTCAGAAGTACTGTTGTAAAAAGAAGCGCAAAAAGAGAGATGTGACGACTTAGAAACTCCATTAACATTAGAAACATGAACTAATGAATGAGTATAATGTTATGCTAAGCACAAAGGAACGTACCTTTATATATAGATGCATGACACACACAGAAGCTGGCCTATTTGGACATTAGATTAGACCATGTAATATGAAAATAAGAAGAGCTAGCTAAGCCATGTTTATAAGTAATACCCACAAGGTATGCGTGTATATAGTATACTTAATCTTCTACAACCTTTAATATAAATAAAGATAACAGTTTTACATGTGTCATGTAGAATATTGTTAATTCTTGGACTCAAATGGAGGTTACGACAATGCTGGTGTGCGCATAATTGATTTGAATAATAATCCATGCTAATGGCAAAATCTAAACTATATATTCTCCAGAAACCACCACCACACATGCATGTGAACCTGCAGAAATATATTTATTCAATTTACTCTATACAATAATTACAGTAATCTATGCAATAATTAACGAAGTAACAATTATACAAAAAAAAAAATTCTCATTTTAATATTTTCCTACGTAACCAAAAAAATGATCTCATTTTAAAATTTTGTAATCCAGTAAATATCATATATCATAAACGAAGACTCTGAAAGATTGCTCAAAAGTGGTAAGCTGATTAATATATGAGTTTGGGGGATGTCCAAGGATCAAACTGGAGGGCTGTAGTTTATTTTTAGAGGCAATCTTATTCGAGTCGGGAACATATATATCATGGTGTGGTTAACTCTATCAGCGGTGGTTTTTTCCATCCACAAAACTCGAACTCAAAACTTTGCTTAAGAGGAATCAAACATGTACTACTTGAATTAAATTATCGATCATTTTTAAATCTGAATTTTTCCCTAAACATATATAACGCGTAATTCCAAAAATAAGTGGTTTTTTAGCAATGTAAATAAAAAATAAAACTACTCCCTACGAGTCTATCCCCTAATAATTTATCCTTACAAACTTGAAGGAGGTAAATCTTGAACAATAAATTCAACAAAAGATGTAGCCCCAAAATTAGCTAAAGAAAATAGCAACAACACCCGGCCCCCTTCATGCATGCAAGATGTGCTTAAAGTGAATCGCTCATGATCAATCTCTAGCAACAAGCTTCCTTATACTCTGAACAATCGAAGAATATTGATGAAACATATACACCTCTTTACCCAGGGGCGGAGTCAGAAGTTTAAGTTTGGGATGACCAAAATCATACATGCAACAAAAAATAAGCTTGTAAGAAAAATTATATGCATCAGATTAGTGACCGTGGGTGACTTCGATTTCTTATCAAAACATCTCAGTTAAGTTTCTTTACAGTTTACATAAAAACTAATATGATAAAACGAAAAAAAGTGCAACTATTAGTCAAATTGAAAAACAATGACAATGAGAAGTTGCTAAATACATAAATCACAAATTGAAACAAATGATAGACAAGGGTTATAACATAATTCACATTATAATTTTAAAACAAATGATAGAAGATGAAGTAATTATGACATATATGCTAGTCTCCCGCTCCACCCATGTCTTTACCCGCAAGAGAGCATGTGAAGCTTTAAGAATCTTAGAATGAAACACCAATTTTTCCTCTAATCCCCGTCACCCAACTACACTACGGCGTCAAAATACAACGACGCAAAAACAAAAGAAGGGGGGGTTCAGCCTTCCAGGCATGGGTTGAGCCACACTCAATAGCCAAAATCTCAGCTAGGAATGGATTGCCATGCTCAAACTAACCGAGACTGCAAAAATCCAGGCACTCTGAGAATCCGTCAGCACTGCAACACACCCCATACGATTATGTGACGGATTCCAGCTCCCATCAGTTATAATATAGACATACGATGATGAAGTGGGCATTGGCAACATCATCTTCAAACCCGCGACCCTCCCCATCACCAAGCATCAAAGAGGCAAGATACTTCCTCCAAGATAAAACATCAAGCAGTACATTGTGAAGAACATGATTCAGCTGCCACTGATTGCTCCCTAACACTCGATCATTCCGCCAATGCCAAGACCACCACAAAACAGAAACAGCCAAAAGATGATGTTGCTGACGCAAAAGCTCGATTCTTATTAGATTTAATCGGTTATAAACACTCATACTCAAACATGTAAATAATTCACAGCGTAATCTAATCTTTAATAATAAAAATGTATGTCAGTAGTTGCACGATATAACTATATCTTTATGTTTTAAACGCTAAGATATAATACATTCAAAACATAATCATATTCATATATCAATTTGAATACTTGCCGTTCAAAAAGGATTGGGTAAGTACCTTGGGGCCCTTTTGATTTCATTTTGAACAAATCTCAGCAGAGGTAGTCTTCTTGGAAAGCTTCCTCTGAATCAAGTTGGAAGGTTACCATTATCCAATCTGTTGTTGCTGCTTTTCCCTCTTACTACATGCAAAAGATGCTCCTCCCAAAGACCCAAAGTACATTTTGTTAAGTTGAAGTCCGACCAGAGAAGTTTTATTTGGGGCACGACGGATGGTAGTAGGAGCTATAGCCATGTACCTGAGACATAATTTGCTCTCCTGAGAACCTAGGTCTTGGCCTCAGACGTATGCATGAGTTTGATCAAGCATTATTTATGAAAATCATTGGGGTTTGATCACAGATATTGATGCTCTTTGGGTGAAGGTGATAAAAAACAAGTAATGGTGTGGGAGAGGTCCTCTTCCTTTGGTCGCGGCTAGAGCGTCTGAATCCTCTATTTGGCATTGCATGAGGAAAATGTGGGCTCTATTTTTGCAAGGAATAAGGTAGTTAATTGGTGATGGTTGATCAGATAGATTTTGGAGGGACCGATGGTTGGGATCAACGTGATTCTTGAGCATTTAGTTGTTCAGCCTCTCCCAAAGCGTTTAGCGGGGTGTGTTATTGTTGAGTTTCAAAACAACAATAGTAGTGGATTGGTGCATCTCTTTAATGACTACCTTCCAGATTGAGTTGTCCAGGAAATGCTTTGTTCTACTCCTCTCACTTCGCGCGCAGACTTGGATAAACCAATTTGGGCGCCCACATCCTATGGCGAGTATTCCACAAGCTCCGCCTATGCACCGTTGATAGGTAACATTGAGCACCTTCCCCCTAACCCTGTCTGGCAGTTATTGTGGTTGTGGAAGGAGGCCCAGCGTGTTCAGCTATTCTAGTGGAAGTTTTTGAACGGGGCTTGATGACAAATGAGAAGCGTTTATATTTCCATTCCTCGGAGTCTGATATTTGTCGCCTTTATGGAGCTGAGGTCGCTTGTTGATGTAGGTACAATACTAAGTTTCTTCTCCATGGAGCTTCCTGATTGGGTGGCTTTCAACTTGCGCTCAGGTTTGCAAATTAACTATGGAGTGTTAAGAGAATAGGGAACAACATTGTGTTAATGTGTGTTTATCCTCACACGCACATATGGTAGAAGTAACATATTGGTGAGTTGGCTGAAACATACATCATGCATCGCAGTTCAAATCATACACTTAAAAATTCTCACATATTAGAATGAGAAATACTTGGATCCATATTGTGCCTCCAAATCATAGTTCAAGTGACAGGAGCTAAGAGACATGTTATTGCACGTACATGTATCAATCTCTCTAAAGGATAACAACCCTCCTCCCAAAAACAATAAAAATTTAGTTGGCTGATAAACACACACACACAAAACTTGGATCCATAGTGTTTGATAGGTATCTATCTCTTCCTGGTGAGAAGGGAACCTTTATGGGGTTTAGTGTATTGTGAACCATAACTCATGTGGTCTATATATATATTGCTCATGTAGGGTTACCATAACCCCATGATTTGATCAAAGTGGGTATCCACTCTTAAGACTATATCAATACGGGTCATTAAACCAATTTAATCGCCACAAACTTTTCCAACGGTCATTTAGACAAACCCTTCTTTTAAGTGGCCAATATAATTGCATAGTAATATTTATCTTTTATGGTACGAATATTTCATACTAAAACTAAAAAAAATCATCTCAGTAATGGTCAGTTGCATTATTTCTTAATCAATATGTTTCCCATTATTATAGAAAGTATCCCTCACATGAAATTAGAAATACCGAGGTCAGTTAAGAAAGAACTGGTATTTCTTCCTTCAATGGTGCAGGAAGGGGGTAGCAAGGTGCCCATGTGAGTCATGCCAGGTTGAGGCCAAAGCATAACCCCTACTGTTCTAATGAAGATACAGATAGACCAGAATAACTTATTGGAATTCATGGTAGACTATATTCTGCAGAAGAAATACTACTAAGTAACGGGCACTTTTAAGTGATTTATAACTGAGAACCGTGTTTACAATTTCAAGCTTCATTGTTGATGTGTTGGGATGCGTATTTTCCCGTACAAGAGACCAAATAGGCACTAGATAATTTTGTATTGGTACCAAATACAAAACTGAAAAGCAACCAACCTGATCTTGTCTACTGGGTTTTCTTGAGACTGGATGTGGAAAAGGGTGATCTTGGTTTTTTATTGGACTTTCTTGTTTTACTATCATCTAGATTGGAACTTCTAATAATGAAAAGGAAAGTCTCAACAAGCATGGCACCCACCAACCCAAGAATTCCTCCAGCAGCATTCTGAAAATATAAAAGAGATGAGAATTGATAGCTAAAACTACTTAGTTGAGGATAAATGGATAATAGTGGAAAAGAGATTATAGACAGTACCATGGCAGGACCGTGATTAAACAAAGCTCTAAACGCTGCATATCCAACAAGATAGCCAGTAAACATGGTAACCAAAACATGCAAACCTGAAAAAGTTAATGGACAAAAAAATCAAATATAGCTACTTCACATATATGCAGGCAGAGAATATCTACCATGAGAGAAACTAAATTTTGCAAATCACACCCCTAGAGAATAGAGGGGAAAACTTAACAGATTTCTGGCATCTAAATTCAATTGCCTTGTTTCATTGTGACAGAGAATATTAAAGGGGACATTGTTTTTTCTTCTAGTTATATCAATATTTCCAATGTTATCATTAAGGTCTTAAAAACATATTAAGTTATCCTAGGAAGCCTACAAATATCAAAAGTAAAATAAATTGAGCAAATTTGAATTCGTGAACTTAAATGATATTCAAATGTTTGAATGTCCTGTTCCTGTATATAACAAGTACTGTAAATCTGTTATTGGACAAAGATAACAAACATAATCCACAAGTACCACCAATATCCTAGTGAAAACAGACAGCAGTATGTTTATGAAAAACAGGGACATAGAGATCTCATTACAAGTGTCAGATTTTTATTTTATTTTTTATTTATTTGCATATAGTTGACACTTGACGAGCATCAAATAAGATTATAGCCAGAATCAGCAGCAATGCAAGAAGTTACATATATTCAATGCACAATCATGAAGGATGAAAGACAATAAAATGCAATATCTCCTTTTAACCTCTAATAATGTGTTTTTTCTTTTCCATCATTACAAATGCCATGCTTTTATGTTGTTAAGTTGAATTGATTACTCTTAGAGGGGGGAAAACTACTTATCATGAATGCGCACAAAACATTGAAGGAAGCACAACAATTGACAACACTCAAATTATGATTTTGCAGTAGTACTAAACTTTTGAAAATTAAACAAAGCTTCCACTTGATTGAAATTTATGGAATACTTGGTTCACCCGTGCTAAAAAATGAGATTAAGAATAAAAAGCAAAAGCAAAACAAGCTCTCAATCCAGCAGAGGATGTTCAAGCTCAATTAGCAAAGTAACTAACCAGAGCTTCAACAGTTTCTCGAAAAGGAACTACTCGAATTCATCAATTTATTTATTCTCATTAAAGAACAAGCTATGGATGAAACTCCTCCTTTCTCAATTCACCAATAACTAAATTAATGAACAAAGAAATATCAACCAGCCACTAACACAAACACAACTTGAATGAAGTGTTAATCCTACATATTAGATTGAAGTGAACAAGAACTTACCAAATCCTAATTGATCCTTGTAAGAAGAGAATGGTTCCACAACATCCTGCTTGGGTGCAATATCCTTCACAAGCTCTTGATATGCTTTCCTTTCTGCTAAATCTTCCAACTTTCTAAGCCTTTCCTTCAATTCTTCACTCTTCAAACCAAAGGGTCAGCATAAAAGTTACTTCATATACCATTTTTTTCCAAATCAAAATCAATCTATATCTCAACAACAATAATATTGAAACCAGAAGAAAAAAAATATATAATAAAATAAAATAAAAACTGAAAATGATTTTCATGTATGAAAAAACATGATCAAGATCAAATTTTGAAGGCAGAGAAATTGGGAAAACGAAAAAGGGTAATGGAAACAAGGGGTTTAACCTTCTCTCTGGGTTTTGGGCTGGAGAAGACGAAGCGGGTACCCGAGAAGAGTCGGGTCAATTCGGGTCTTGTGGATGGATCAGAGGCGATCCAGACAGCACGAAGGGGTGCGTAAGGAACATCGGATTGGCGGAGCAGATCGGAGGATGACTGCCGGAGTTCGAGAGAGAGAGTCGGGTTGTTGGAGGCTCCGGTAAGGAAGGTCCGAATGGAGTCGGTGATGGATATGATCAACCCGACCCGGGTTGAGTTCTCAGTGGTGGTAGGCATTCTTCCTTTCCCTGCAACTGCCACACTCATACCATTCTTCTTCAAATGTCACTGAAAAAGATTAAAACAGTTGCTCACTTGCTTGGTAGTTTATTCATGGGTGTGAGTTGCTAACTAGTCAACTAAACATTTATTTTACATTAACATCTGATTAATCTTCAACACTGGATTTTCAATTTCAAGAAATTTTATTTTATTTTAAGTAAAATTAAAAAGTAATATACATGTTTCATGTTATAAGATTGAGTCTATGTGTAAAATTGTTTAACATTGATCTTGAAGTGTTTTCTCATGGTTCTACTATATTTTTATTTAAAAAATTTATCTAAAAAGAAAAAGAGAAGTGCTAATAGAGAGTTATCTAATTGTTGGTAATATTAGCAAGAATAATGTTGAGTTAACCATCAATTTTCACCTCCACCTTATTTAAATGTGAAGAAAAATGAGATAAGAAGAAAAATGAGTGGAATGAGATGAAAGAGAGTGAGGTGTGAATGTATCATTACACTATTAGCAAATAAAAATTGCTTGTTAAGAGATGAAAGAAATGAAATATTTCTAAACTAGATTTGTTTGGCCAACCTTTCCCCTCTCTATAGATGGATTGTGTCAAAATAACTAACTTATAAATTAGACACATTATAAATACTTATCTTTCGTTAAAGTACATTAAGTTCATTTCGTATTATATAGCATTGCTCGTTGTAAATTGAAATAGGCTAAGATAAGGAGGAAAGTGGAAGTTCATTTTGTATGAATTATTGTCTATTATTTTGTATATTTCATAGAATTCAAGTATGTTTAATCCAGAAACATCTAGAGAACCAAACATAAGACATTACTTACGAAAAATCAAGCGTGTAACACTTAAACAAATCCCATTGGTTTTTTTTTTTTAAACAACAAACTCATTGGTAATTGAGGTAAATGAGAACAACTATGAAAGGTTTCATAATTATAGTCCATTGATAGTGATAGAAAGTTGATATAAAGTATGTATAGTGTACTATTTTAACATTAAAGATGTAACAAGAAATTAGTTAGTTGGAACAAATTTTAATCGAAATTGATAAGATTGGTGTATCACTGAACAATGTGTTGGGTTTTTCACATCCTTTTATAAGCTGCAAATAGGTCTCTCTTTACTCAACATGATATTCACTCACTCACTCCCCCACCTCTATCACTACTTGTGCGATCATCACCACCACCCCCACCTTCTGCCACCCTCATCCAAGTATCCAACTCACTCTTTCTAATAGATTACAATTTTTCAGGCTAGTCTCAAAATCTGATTATCAAACAAAATCTCGCTACTCTTTATTTTGGTAGAAGAGTCTAATTGTTCTAAGCTTTTAAAACGTAACTTCTATTTTGTTACAACTTTACAACTTACATAATACAATCTTCAGGCTTTCATTAGTATAAATCACTCTGACTTCGTAATTTGCAAGTGTAGTGACTTTTCTCAAAACTAAATAAAAGCCATGTAATGCAATGTTGAATCGTTTTCAAGCTAGAACTATAACAACCTCCATGCAATAACCACTATTTTTGTCTTGATAATACAAGGATCTTATTTTACACTAAATCAACATTTTCTTTGAAATGTAATTTCTAGAGAACATCCATCACTACACAATAAGGGAAAGCAGGTAAAATAATACCATAGTCCACAAGTGCTTAGTATCCTTATCATATGGAAGAAAAAACAAACTTGATGTGTCAGAAGATCCAAAAAGAAAATTAGAAAACAACATAAGATATTCTAGAGTTCATGAAAAGCAATAAAAGGAAAGGGGTAAAATGTGTTTCCTAGAGTCTACTAGCACCACAAAAACAATAGCATAAGATGAACAAAATAGATGCTCTGCCCTGTTTTAAGACCTTTAAGTAGATGAGATATTAATATAGCAAAGGAATACACTTATGTAAATTGCATGCAGGTTCTGTGACAAAACAAACCATTGCTACTAGGCCACATATAAACAAGGTATTAGAAAGATACATTTCGTTGGAACCAGATGTTCCTCATACTGGAACTGAGTTATTGTTCTTGTTCTCAGAGGAATTTTGCTTCCTCTCTGCCTGAAGTGACCGGCATAAAGATTCCAGTTTTTCTTTCTGATTTTTTGTTTTCTCCAGCTGTTTCTTCAAGCGCTCGCGCTGTTTAGATCATGAAAAATTAAATTTCACATATTTGGACAACAAACTAACACTTGACATTGGATGATACAAAGAAGGAATTAACAATATAAGGAATGAAAATATCAAGTTTTTACCTTAGATGACTACTATTGAATGAAGTAAAAAAAATATTTGGAATTATATATCATGTTATGGGGCTTTCTTGTTCAAGCTTTATTCTTCTTTTTTACCTCAAACAATTTCGATACATATATTTATAAGTTGAAGCATGCCATGGAAGTTATCATCCTGATAAAATATGGTGTGACAGCCAAACTGCATATTGCTAATAATCCCAAATTCCAATGTTTCACGAATAAACAGAGCACATCGAAGTGGACTATCATTTTGTTCAGGAAAGGCTTTAACGGGAGCTAACTTTTTTTAAACATGTTCGGACAGAAGACTAGTTAGTCTGTTTATAGATGCACTTGAGCCTTAGTAGGAAGCTACATAGATGTTATATTTAACAAGCTGAGCATGATTGACGTCTACGCATCAGTTTGAGGAGGTATGTTAAAAATAATAGCTTGGGATAAATGTGTAAAAAACATGTAAGGGTACTTCAGTATATTTGGTATCCTATAATTGCTCCCAGTAACTGTACGTACATTATAGTGCCGAACACATTATGTTATGGCCAACTAATCTATCTATGTTATCTCTCTCTCTTATAACATGCTAGAATGGTAAACGATGAAGAACATACAAGAAACCCAAGCCATGTACCTCATCAGCCAACTCTATAAGCGTAACATCAGACTTCTCTGATTTACTCTTCAAGAATTGATTCTCCTTCTTGAGTTCCTTCATTGATTTCGCCATCTGGTTTTAACCACAATGAAGGAAAAGGCACAGGAGTTCAGATTTATACTCGTCCAAGTAGATATGACTCAGCAAGGATGAATCTTAAATGAACTATCTAAGAGAAATTTTACCTTCTCAATTTCATGTTTGAATGTTTCAAAAACCTCATTGCTCTTTGACAATGCTTCCTGAAATCCAATGCATGTTAAAAAACATGGCAACATGCCAGGTCATAGTAATGTATAAACATCTTAAGAAATTTTACATCCCATACTATGTTTCAAATAACAAGCAGAAAAGCATGAATGGACATCGGCAAGAGACTATTCTAAAGGAGGCCTTGAACAAGAAGCTAAAGTTAAGGCCTAAGACCCACCAAAAAATAAGTCCAATTGTAGGCACGAGATGTACTCACAAATTAACTTCACAAGCCTAAATACAATCAATTGAATGAGGGTCAAGTGAGTCAACAATAAAAAGGGTTACCCGATGCACAAAGCTCCCATATACGGGGTCCATGAAGGGGTCTGACAATTTAATCTATTGTACGCGGCCTTACTTTGTTTTTACACAAGAGACTGTTTCTGGGACTTGAACATGTGACCTCAGTCTCATGGCAAGAACTTTTTGCCGCTGCGCCAAGGGTCCTCTTAAGATCACAGCAGATGGAGCAGGGAAATAACCAAAATTGAGCCAGTCTGGATATGGGAAAGAAGTGGTGAAGGTGATAGCTAGTTTAACTGGTAAGTTTTTTAGTACAAGAAAGCTAAGTCCCACCTTAAGGGAAAGAAAGTTTTAGGGAACACTAAAGGGTTATTCTTCAACTGTTGACTGAAAGAAAAGATCAAGAACTCGTGAAAGATGTTAATATCTTGAAAGCAAAAGCACAAGTAACTATATATAAATGAATCCAAAAATTTATATTTATTCAATTACAAAAGAAAAAAGACATAGAGGATGTGAAATCAAAGCCACCTAATGTAACCCTTACGAATCCACCTAAAAATTGTTTGCCCCCACATCAAAGTATTAAAAATTATAAATCACAAATATTTAAAAACAAGATGTTTATGCAAACAATAAGCATAGTAAAATATATTTTAAATTCAAATTGTGACAGATGCAAAAAAGAGAACCAAAATAAAACCTGGAATTGTTGAAATTTCTCTCCATCAGTTGTTAGCTGTATACGTAAATTCTTCTCAGTTGCTAATAACTGAGATACTTGTTCTGCATACAACTTCATCTGGGATTGTTCCTGAACCAATTTTTCCTCATGTTGCTTAATTTTTAAATCAGCAATCTGTAGTTCCAATGACTTTTGCTTCAACTGTTGATTCAAATATGAAATCGCTAAGTAAATCAGTACCAAAAATTATAAATATGAGTATATCTCAAATGTCAACCACAAGAAAACAAAATAAAAGCAACCTTCTGGGCATGTTGCTGCTCAGATAATTCGTATTGATCAGCTAGCTGCTTTAGTTTGTTTCTTAACCTGTGTTGAAATCAAGGAAAATTATTTTGCTCGTCATGAAATCATCATAGAATCTTTAAAAAAATAAACATTGTTGCCTTTATATAATACTTTTGAAAAGAGCAACTGTATGGACTAGCAAAAAGATACAGAATATATGATGAATCAAGAATAAAGCTCAATAGGGGGAGGGGTAGAACAAGTGCAAACAAAAGCAACATTATAGTTACAACTAAGTGTTATCTGATAATAAAATATCTAATGCAAAAATGTTTGACTCTTTGACATCATAAGGGTGAGCTAAGCTAAACACACATTATCATTAACTTCTTAGCATATGTTGTAAAACTTATCTACTGTATGCAAGCCTTCAGAGCATTCCTTCACAAAGAGTGTGGATGGAAACATTTCTTTGGTTCCAAAAAATTAGCAGGTTGCTTTTTCTTCTTCCTGGCCTTTATCATATCAAAGATAGACTACAATATGGGTTGGACCAAACTCTACCTCAAAATCTAACTCGTGAGGTGAGAATTACCCAAGCCTATGTAAGCTCTATGCTGACCAAATACCTAGTTAATGTGTGTGAAATCTCAACAAATGCAATGGAAGATTTTACATGGTAAGGACAAGCCAGCAAATAAATTTTATTTTAGACTACCTTATCCAAGTGCAAAGCAATAGATGAAACAACAATGCAGATGTGAAAAAAATGCAACCACAAACAAATTAACTACCCAAATAATAGGATTTCTGGATTAGTGTTCAACAATCAAGCAGTGTAATGGCTAGAACATAAGGCCCAGATAAAATACAGCTTGGCAAAATAAAATATTCAAATCCACACATAAATATTTAAACACTTGTATCATATATAGTCATAAACACATTTTCTGAGAAGTATTATGGAAAACTGACGAAAAAGTTATGGCCTGTTTGGTCTGCCCATTTCCTATTTTTGTTTTCAAAGAAAACAGATAATAAAGCTGAAAAGATGTTTGGTTGATATTAAGAAACTGTTTTCTTTAAAAATATTTTCTAAATACAATCAAAACAGAAAACAAAAAAGACATTGTCATGAGATAAAAAAGCGATGGTGGTGGAGGTTGGTGCTGGTTGGTGGCAGCGGAGGTTAGTTGTGGTGGTGGTCATCGCGGGGTGGTGGCAGAGGTGAAAATGAAAACAGTACGTCAAAATAAACATATTTTCTAAATTCTATAAATTTGAAAATGAAAACTATTTTCAGAATATGAAAATGGAAAATGAAAACAGAAAATGTTTTTCCAAACCAAACATTTGAGTGCCTTACATTTCATTCTCCTTTATCTGAGAAAGACAGTCGTCCTTTCGTTCTTCAAGCTTACTGCTCACATCCTTCACAGAGAGAAATTAGCATTAATTGAAAGATAAAATCAATGCACGAAAAATAAACGAATTGGTGAGAAAAGTTAGAGCATATAATATAATCACCAAAATGTCAATTGGCTCACAAGAAAATAAACTAAAGTTTCACTCCAGGTATAGTAAACTGAAACATAATCTCTGAACCTGAAGAATTATTGTTGTGTCTGTGTCAACTGATTGTTGGGGAAAGGACCATTAACAGATACAGTAACGCAGTGTTATCAAATAGCGGCTACGTCGCTATAGCATAGCGGGTTTTTGGCTAATCGCGACGCCACTATTGCCCACTATAGCGCGCTATTCCCGCTATTCGCCACTAAATAGCGGCTGATATAGCGGATTTTTGGCTCACCGCGATGGTCCGCGATCGCGATTTGACAACACTGCAGTAACGCTGTGGTAGTCTCTTAAGCACACTTTACAAAGATAATAGATAATTGCTGCTATATACAGGGGCTAGCTAGAAAACAGGTCCTTTTAAATCCGAGGTAAAAACATCAATGTTCCAACCTTCATGAAGACATTTAGATTTTGGAATAAGTGTCCAAGGTGTTGCTTTTTTGACAATCTTTTATAGATTTAACATCCCAATTATACCTGTTTGCATCTCCTAAGAACCACTTAGTATGCAAGTTTTTCTGTAGATAAGGTATCCTCAGAAAAAAGAGGAGGATGATGGGGGGGAAAAGGAGAAGGATAAGGTGTCCTCCAAAATAAAAATACAAGGAATAGACATAACCAAAACAAACAAGTTAATCAAATCCACACTACTGTGCAACTCCTCTGCATATATGTCAAAGATTAAATTTTTATAGTGATTCAGTTTCATTTTTACTTTTTATCTGTGCCTTCAGGTAGTATTGACTATTGACTATATCCTTTGTCCATATACTACTCATGTGCCAAAGTTTCAGCCCATTTTGGTTTGTATTAATCCATTACAATTAATCATAAATAAATAAACAAGATAATAGTTTCCATAATCACTTATAACTGCATTTTACACCAGATGTTAAATAGCTCAAGTTTATTCAATATATACTATGTTCAGAATGTTCAAACCTTGATAGCATCTTGAAATTTGGCTGACAAGTCCATCCTTAAGTTTTGCCCCTCAGTTGATACACGTTTGCATTCTTCCTGAAAATAATCAAGTCTGAATCTTAGTCTTTCCATAACAAAGTCATGAGCTAGACCTTAAAGTAAGATGCAGTGTTATCAAATATTCGCCATGGCGGAATCTCATGGCGGGTTTTTGGTTCTCCGCCATTTCTGATATCCCGCAATACTCCTCCATACACCGCCATTATTAATGGTCAAATATGGCGGGTTTTTGGCTCTCGGCCATCCGCCATTAACAACATTGGTAAGATGAAAAGAACCCAACAACACTATTCCATGAAAATTTTGAAACAGGCCCAAAGAAAGAATATAATAAAATGGGGAAAAATTATCACGTGCAGCCCTATTCTAATGAGATGACATTTTTTTCTGGTAAGAAAATGAAACAGTGAGGGAGAAAGAGGGGAAGTGCAGCAAAGGAAGGAATTATATCCTCCAAAACATAAGCCAGGTCAAAATAATTGACCTTGGCGAGGGTATTGAACTTCCAAATAGGTTTTTGGAGAAGGACCTTCAGAATGGTTAGGAAAGTGAGTTAGAAACTGAAAGTTTGTGCAAATTTAATGCCTGGGAGATTTGGAAATACTTTAGGAGTGGAAATTAAACTCAAATACTTCGGCAGGAGGGTACCGCTGAAATCCCCTTAACTGATGTATTTTCCGACTTCTAATTTTCAGGGATTGTAATTTAGCATGATCTTTAATTTATTCACTTGTGCGAGAGGACAGTTACTGTATTAGTGGTGGGCTGGTGGCTGGTTATAAACCCAGCATGAGAAAGGCATTGGGAGACTACCCGCTACCCCCCTTTAGAAACCAGCAACGCTGCACAAAAATGCCTCATCAAGGTTTTAAACTGAAGGATGACACCCAGCCCCATCACCAGCTAATCGTTCTCAAGTAGCAAAGCATGGCAACTAAGTCATCTTTCCATGTGGCTTAATTGAAGCTAAAACCAATGATCAGGTGTTCCACCACAAGGGAATACATTGAGTGGGTGACAATAAGGCATGGGCTCAAATTTGGTTTGTTTCTGTGTTCAAGGCCAATGTCTCCTGCCAATTTTTTTTATCACAGCTCTCACCAAAAGTAAAAATGAAAAAACTTCATATGAAAAAGAATTAGGTCAGCTAGAGGATTTAACTTCTCAAAGATTTGCAGAATCATCAACAGATCTCAACTGCATACACGAAAGACAATATTTTGTGGTATCAGCAACATACCATAAGCATTTTATTTTGACGCTGCAACTCCCTACACAATGACTCGAGCTTATTTCTGACAGCAAGAGCTGCAAAAAGAAGGCAGCAGTCAATAAAAAATATAAGTTACAGCTGCCATTTATTTAAGATTCCAAAAAAGTGTCTCTTAGACATACAATTTTCCCAAACAGTGTTTCTCAAAACAAAACAAGCTCACGCCCAACACTCCAATCAAGCCAACTTAACAAAAGAATTAAAAAAAAAGTTGTTTGCAAGTTTAACTAGTCATTTTAGAGAAAGAACTTGCTGATATCACTTTTTTAGAATTAGAGAAATAACACATATAGGAGGAAAACCAAAAGAGCGTAATACAATCCAATTAGAAGATACTACTCAAGTGCTCAATTACAAATGTAATTGATTAATAAAGTAAAAATCTCTTTAAACTAGTAAACTGGTATAAAGTATGAACAATAAATTTATCAGAAACTTCACAAAACCTTTCCAGGGAATATTTCCAAACATTCATTAGCCAATGTCAGATATATTCACTGCAAAGTACCTGAATCTCTTTCAGCCAACACTTGTTGATACTTCAGTGAAAATTCTAAAAGCTCCTTCTCAGATTTAAGATTACGCTTTGTACTCTTACGCTTTTCACCAGTTTCCTGGAAAATTAAGAAGTTCAACTGTTGAGTCTTTCATAAATGCAGTCTCATATATATGTGACAGAAATAACAATAAAATAAGTCTGTTCTTATTGACCAAAATGAGAAAAATATACTGCATAGTGTCCAGTTATAGAATCTTCAATCCAAATATAAATACTGCAAGAATAATTCATTTACTTATTGAGACAGTGAGGAATGAGGTGAATCAATCATGTTAATATGAATAAAGGAGGTTTGCTACAAAAGTTGCTGGATATTAACCAAGCAGAAAATTGGTGTGTGGCAAGTATGTTAGGCCACTCCGCTCAGCCCATGATTAGGCAAAACTAGCACAGGAGCTTTCGTTTGATGTTCATTCTGAGTACAACACGACCTAAACCTGAATAGCAACTGTCTGGAAATTAGTATATGGTGTTTCGCAGAACAGTTAGCGCCTTATGAATGAATTCTCTACTCAATAGAACCTAATCTAGCCCTAGTTACATTTATATTCCGAGTTCCGACTACCGAGTCATTGATTTGCATTTAACTTCCGTTTATAAGGAGATGCTATCAACAAACCAAATAGCTAAAGACTTATAGAACTGCCCTATCATTCAACAGTCCTAATGGATATTCTTAGTTATTATACATTGACATAAAACTGCCCTGTCATTGCCAGTTTGCCACAAATATAACCTAACAACTCTAGAATCTATCATGCAACCTCAACGCTATTCTTGAAGGAAAAGAAGTACACTACACCTACAAAGTCAGCCTAGCAATCTAAAAAAGTACAAATTATTTAAAACTTCGTTAAAGGATTACTCTGCTATTTATTTCCCATTACTTTATCCAATCCAAGTTAGTCCTACCAAACTTAAAGCCCAAGAAAAAACATAAACTAGTTGCTAGTCAAATAAAATTTGACAGCTGATTTGTTAAGCTATCAAGGACATGTTTACTTAACTGCTTGAAATAAATAGCAGAAATACAAAAGAGAGGCAGAGGGAACTCAGAGAAAGAGAGAAATAACAAAGTATGCAGCAGGGAAGATACATTAATATATACCAAAGCATGTGTGTGAATTAACATAAATAATTTACTAACTGGTTTTTTGTTATTTGAAGAACCAACCGCCCCAGTTGCACATGCATCCTTTGTAGGCAATGCTTTTGTCTCCAAAGGTTGTTTTGCTGCAGCAGCAATTAGCAATATTAACAAAACCATGTCAGATGCTAAGAGAAAGAAGAACTAGAAGACATCTAGTGCAACATGGAGATCTGATAGCATGTGTTTTAATAGGTTAGCACTTAGAAGGTTTATGCAGTCAAATTTATACACTTAATTCCAGCACATAAAACACATTCTTCTATGCTCAAACATACAAGGCAATCCATTGATTATGACAGTTAACAGAATCATTCTAGTAATTCAGAAGCAGTTCAGTATGGGTAAAAATATACCCAGTGCTGCAAGAGAATACAAGACATGTTAGTTTAAAAGGACAAGTTTTTAAAATCATGCAAACTCAATTTGCTTTAAGATGGATAATACTTTTAGCTATAAGAAACTGGTTGCTTTGTTTGTGAGTAGATTTAAATAATATGAATAATTCAAAGACCATTAGATCAATATTTAGAGAAACTTTGGGGCTCATAACAAAAGGAATACCTTAATCCACATAATATTGAGACAGTCTGAAATAAATACTAAGGACAGAGAAGAATTGCTAGATTTTTAAGTCACAGCCAGCAAATACACAAATAATCATCAGTAAGGAGCCTCCAATTTGAAAGTTATGCATGTATCGAACATGATGAGAAACGCCTCACCAGAAACCAGAGGCGTTAAAAAAATGAGGCTCAGAAAAAACTTCATTAGTAGGGGAATAAATAAGAAGAGAAGAAAAAATTGCATGGTCATAAGTCATAACACCAAGGTCTTGTAGGAAAAAATACATAATCTACTTAATGAATATCAGAAGCCACAGTGAAAAATCTATAAATAGCCTCCATAAGTAAATAATCTAGGACAACACCCACTCTCAGAGACACCAAAAAAGAGTCTTTAAACAAGATTAACATGTTACTCATGTTATTTTCCATGGTATTAAAAAAATAAAAAAGCATGTGGTTACTAGTGATGAAGTCTACAAATAGGAGGATTGAGGCTTAGGATAATTACATATATCTGAAGTTTCACATTCTCCTTGTTGCACTTTTTCCTCACAGCATCCGGATAGTGGAGACTCAGAAACAGAAGCAGCTAGAGGAGATGCATTCTGTGCACCTTCTGTCTGTTGCATACTGCTATTACAGGGAACCCCTACTGAGAACTCTGCGGCATCGAAAGTACATGCTTCAGATAACAAACATGAGAATTTCATAGTTGTTTACTAATCTTGCTTACCATTATTGTCTTGAAACTCATTTGTTCCCAAATCATTTGATAATTCATTAGAATGACTTCGGTCTGAGGAACCATCCTCCTTGTAACCACTCGGGAGTTTCTCTTGTTCCAAAGTCGGAGTTGCAGGAGCAACAGGTTCACTAGCGCTCTCAACAAACCCATCAGGCAATGCATCCACTTCAGGAAGCTGATTTGCATCCAGATTCTGCATTTTGCCTACATCTCAAAATCCCATTCTTAGAATCATTTAACTACAATATAAGAGTTCAATTGTTTACAAAAATCTTGGGAAGGCAAGTAAACCACATTCATGACTGCTTTTAAAACTCTACCGAGCACCTACATTGCACACTTGCTTTTACATTCTTCTAATTGCAATCTTAGACGAATCAAAACCAACTAAAAAAAAATTAAACCTCATCAAGGGTTAACAACATGATTCCTACCAAAATCAGGTATATAGAAAGCCATATCAAATCAAATAAATCCTCAACAAAGTAATAACAACAACAACAGCAAGTATAACAATAGTGCAACAAAGTTACAAGTACAACTATGGTCATAGCATTCATTCTGCAATGGGAGTTCCATAAATGCACAACTAAGACATCAGTACAAGATTGAGTAAAAAATAAATTGGAAACAATTATGAGTGGACCTAGAATGGTAACAATTCAACAAATGGTCACACATCCAGTCCTTTCACATATCAAACAACAGCAAAAAACCACCACACCATTGAGAAAACCATGGACTAAACCCTCTAAAACCTCCATGTGCCATATCAATTGACAGCACCCCTCATTCCAGTGCAATAACAGGATGAAAATCACAGAAAAAAATTCAAAGGAGTTATATAAAATCTAAAGGCGTGCACGGTATATAGCTTATTGCGAAAATCAATGATCTGGGTCATTACGAAATGGGAAAAATTTGATAACTTTGAACAAATGGAAAGGAAAAAAGGGAAATTTGTAAGAAAGATGAAAAACCCACCTGGAAGAAGGAAATGGAACAGAGAACAATGGATTCAGGAACAGTAGGGTTGGAGAAACTGATGAAGGAAATGGAGCAGAAGATCCAACAGTGAGTGTGATGGTGGAACTAACCTTTTGCTTCTCTCACACTATGACACTAACCTTCTTTACCTTGTTTCTTCTACTTGTGAATTGTCTAGGGATGACTATTAGCACTCAGCAAGCTTTTATTTTGAATTTTTGACAAAAGCAAGGGTACTATAATTTCTTTTTAATTTAATTGTTTTCGCAATTTCGATTCACAAAGTATTTCTATCAATGATTTAACGCAATGATATCTATATTTACTCGAATCAGAAACTTTGCTTAAGCTATAACAAACACACATTAGTTGATCTACGCGCTTGGTGGTAGGGTCCCTTTATTTTTTAGATCAATTTTTTTAATAAATTTAAATCAGCTATAATTGAGTTTGAGGAAAAAAAAAATGGATAGATAGATTTAGTTACTTTACTTGAATTCAGATATATTTTGTATTTCTTAATTTTCACACTTAGAATGAATTGTTATCCACTAAAAAAAGCAGCTAATCAAACATGTTGTTCTAAAAAATTAGTAAACACATATTTAAGCTCAACGAGAAAGGGGAATGTTGGGGTGGGAATATGTCAGACCGTTTGTAAGGATCTATGACCTAACCTACCAGAGGTCAGGCCATGCCAAATTGGTAAATAGACAAGACTTAGGCGTTTTGAAAAGTCTATTTAGTTAAAAAGGTTAGGCTCATGTCATTCAAAAAGTCTTTTAAGCCTTATAGGCTAGCCTATTTAAGTAAAAATGATTAGTATTTTTCCGGTATAGTGTAAAAATGATCCGTATAAATATATTTTACCGTTGATAATGTCTATATATTAGAAATTTATCATAATATCTTGATATTATATACTTATTGACATTTTTATATATTTAAGCAAATTGACTTATATAATGACTCAAAGTTATTTAGAAATAGATATATAACGTATTTAAATACCTTAATATGAAGTGTGATTTTAAATTGGTTCTCCGACTCTAAGAAACCAACATAACCTCGTTTAGTTTCATCTCTAGTTCTCTACCTAGTAGCTTATAATATTATGAGTCAGATTGTTGAAAAAATTATTTTAGTATAATTTAATCAGTTAGCTTATAAGTTTGATAGCTTCTGTACAGATAAGTTTGTTAGCAAACGTAAAACTCAACGTGTCTTTAAATAGGCTACCAGGTCAAGGCAGACTTTCGAGAAGGCCATGTCAGACTCGAGAAAAAACTTTTGACAGGCCACAGGCCTTAAGATTTTTAAACAGGTTATGTCTATTCACGCAAAGCCTACCTAGACTCAGCTTATTCTCACCCCCAGTGGAGTGGTACGTTGAACACGTTCATTTAGTACAAAACGGGGGAGGTGTCTCATGTCTACAAAAAGCATAATAAAGCTCAAGTCCTCATAATGAAAAACTCATTCTTAAAAGAGCAATAAATGACCAAATAAGTTATCAGCTCACAAAGTGATCAAAATATATTTATAATAAGGTATATCTAATGTTTGAGGTTTATTACCGTTTGGGATTAATTGACCATTCATGCTGAGCAAAATAAGACTTAATATTGACATTAGAAAATTTTAAATCCAACACCTTGTGTACATCTATTTTTAACTCCACCTTCAAAACAGTCCGTTTCTAATTCCTTTCATTTTTTACTTTTCATATAGGTTTTGGTCTAATAAAACCTAGTGTTTACTCATATAAAGTTGTTGCAATGCCCTTTGAACTAGTTTATTTGAGTATTTTTTAGGTGCAAATGTTCAAGAAAACTTTTATAAATTGCTTATAACTTACTTATAAATTGTTTTGAACTCATTTTTATAAGCTAAGTTGACTTAGCTTATAGTAAGAGTTTATATTTAGGCATCGTTTGGAAGAGCTTATTTGATAGCATAAGCTCTTATGTCAGTGTTTGAGAGAACTTATGCAAACAGTTCATGGTCGATCGTTTAGTTTTTTCTGATGGTGAAACACAAGAATAACAAAGTACTAAAAACGTGTACCTTTATTGTACATATGATGTTGTTACTACTTACTAGCAAATCGTTTAGTTATTTTCTGAAGGTAAAGTGGGAAAGAAAAAGAATAACAAACTACTTAAAACATGTATTGGTGGGAGGATGTATCTTATGAGAAAGATGATCTTACATGAGAAAATGAGAATAAATCACGACCGTTAGATCTAATCATGAATGGTCTGGATTAAAACATGACCATTACTACATGGGGACATATCTGAAGAAGGTAATAGAAGAGGGGATAAAAGTGTTTCTTCAAAACAAAGGCTTTGAGGAAGTCTACATGCCTTGGGGTTGAAAATCGAAAAGAAGTGAGCGAGGCAAAAGTTCCTAGAATGTTGTTAAGAGAATATATCAAGGGTTCTCAATTATTTTAAAAACAAACAAAATAAAAAGTCAAATTATTTACAGTTAGATCCAGATTCAACGCGTAAGGTGCGGCATAAATACAGCTATGATTTAGTAAACCTAGCCACGTAACCATCCAAGTTCATAACCGATTACCACATAACCAGCCAAGAGGTGGCTAGAAACAATCAAACATTACCAGCCAGCAATTAGAAAACCACAAATCAGAATAACAACACAAATATAGGGACGCAAATATAATTGTTCATAACCAAAATTCAAAATAGCAGTGTAGGACAAGTCCTAAAATTCACTGCTCCTTACAAAATTTAAACGGGTGTTCTCAAAAGACACGACAGCACAAGTTCATCATAATGAAAATAAAGCAACACAAAAACTTAAATAGTCTTGCCACCGTCGATCCAGAACCCAGTTCTGGGAACAGAAGTTGCGGGATGATGGTGAAGACTTGACACAAAGACCTGCAGACAAGTTAACTAAACGACAACTAGAAATGATACTGCGAACCAGACACCATTTATTGTAGTCCTTCCATGACAAATCCTGCACGATTCACTTCTTCTTGGCAGCAGCCTTGGTGACCTTGGCTCCAGTTGGGTCCTTCTTCTCCACGCTCTTGATGACACCAACAGCAACAGTCTGTCTCATGTCCCTCACAGCAAAACGACCAAGGGGAGGATACTCAGAGAAAGTTTCAACAACCATAGGCTTGGTGGGAAGCATCTTAACCATACCAGCATCACCATTCTTCAAAAACTTGGGCTCCTTCTCAATCTCCTTACCAGATCGCCTGTCAATCTTGGTCAGGATTTCACCGAACTTCACAGCAATGTGGGAAGTATGGCAATCAAGGACTGGGGCATAGCCATTGCCGATCTGGCCAGGGTGGTTCATGATGATGACCTGGGAGGTGAAGTTGGCAGCTTCCTTAGCAGGGTCATCCTTGGAGTTTGAGGCAACAAACCCACGCTTGAGATCCTTCACAGCAACATTCTTAACATTAAATCCCACATTGTCACCGGGAAGAGCCTCCTGAAGGGCTTCATGGTGCATCTCAACAGACTTAACTTCAGTGGTCAGACCAGTTGGGCCAAAAGTCACAACCATACCAGGCTTGATGAGACCAGTCTCAACACGTCCCACAGGCACAGTTCCAATGCCTCCAATCTTGTACACGTCCTGAAGGGGCAACCTGAGTGGCTTGTCTGAGGGCCTCTTGGGCTCGTTGATCTGGTCAAGAGCCTCAAGAAGGGTTGGTCCCTTGTACCAGTCAAGGTTGGTTGACCTCTCAATCATGTTGTCTCCCTCGAACCCAGAGATGGGAACAAAGGGGATTTTGTCAGGGTTGTACCCAACCTTCTTCAAGTAGGAAGAGACTTCCTTCACGATTTCTTCATACCTAGCCTTTGAGTACTTGGGGGTGGTAGCATCCATCTGTACAAGACAATTAAAACCAGCACATAATTAACAAATCAATTGAAGTAAATGTAAGATAAAAAATTCAGACCAAGATTGAATATACAAATGAATCAAATAGAATATACAAAAGAATCAAATTAAGATACCTTGTTACAACAACAGATCATCTGCTTCACACCAAGAGTGAAAGCGAGGAGAGCATGCTCACGGGTCTGTCCATCCTTAGAGATACCAGCTTCAAAACCACCAGTGGTGGAGTCAATGATGAGCACAGCACAGTCAGCCTGTGAAGTTCCAGTAATCATGTTCTTGATGAAATCCCTGTGGCCGGGAGCATCAATAACTGTGCAGTAGTACTTGGTGGTCTCAAACTTCCACAGAGCGATATCAATGGTGATACCTCTTTCACGCTCAGCCTTCAATTTGTCAAGAACCCACGCATACTTGAACGACCTCTTGTTCATCTCAGCGGCCTCCTTCTCAAACCTCTCGATCACACGCTTGTCAATACCTCCAAGCTTGTAGATCAAGTGGCCAGTGGTGGTGGACTTGCCGGAGTCGACATGTCCAATGACCACAATGTTGATATGAACCTTCTCTTTTCCCATAATGAACGGCTTAACACAACAATCTGAAACCGAAAGTAAAACCCATCTCAGTCCACAAAAAACGTAAAATCAAAGATTATACAAGCAACAACAACAATCAATAACAGATCTATACAATCGATAAATCACAAATCAAGATCTATCATGTCAGATGCTTTTACATATCGATTTCAATCAAATCAAGTATAAACCCTAGAAATTAACACATAAACTGTATCAACATGCATACATGCTTCATTTTGACAATTACCAGATCGATTTCAATCAAAAAGTATAAACCCTAAAAATTAACACAAAAATTATATCAACATGCATACATGCTTCATTTTGATAAAGTAAGATCTGAATCAGACAATGAAAACATAGATATACATAGATCGATAAATCAAATTCAAAAAACAGATATCAGATTTCAAAATCAAACGATTTTCACAACATCGGTTAAGATTTTCAATAATCAGCAACAGAAATCAGAATCTGAATCAAATAAAATCAAACCGAATAAGAAAATGAAAACAGAAATCGAGAAATCAAGAACATATAATCGAAATCGGTGAAGAAAACTGCATGAATCGAAACAAGAAGATCGAAATCGGAGAGGAATCGAGAGGCGATACCTGGATGAAGAAGCTGCGCTAAAACCCTAGCCGCGAGAGAGAAGAAGAGTAGTATGAGTGATTGACTCGTAGGGTTGGAGGGTTTATATAACGCAACTGATTTTTTCGTATTGCCGAGATTGCCCTTTCTTTTTACGTTTTATTTCCAGTTTTGTCCTTGATTTACGTGGTGCCCACTTATCTCCTGCGGCGGCACAAGTGATGGATGATGAGATGAGCTTTGGGGAATTAGGGTTTCTAGTGAACAAGGGCAATTGAATAATATCATAATATTTCTTTTTGCTGAATATTTTCTAAACTTGCTGGTTAAGAAATTAGGAAGTATAAAGAAATAAATTATTTGTAAAAAATATGGTATTTGAATTGAATATATAAATATTTTAAAACTATTTTTTATTTTTTTGCTATATTGTGAAATGTAGAAATACTAAGCATTTATTTTTTAATAAGGATTATTTTAAAATTGAATTTTCAATTGGCATGAAAATGAAATTTTTCAATTTAAAATTAAAATAAAAAATAAATATTATATTATAAATTTTTGTTAGTTTAACTATACGTATCGTCTATTAAAGCAAACTTATTCAAAGAGTCGAGCTTTCAGTCTCAGGATCTAAATAACCATTTTTAAATACTGCGACCAACACCTATGAAATATTATATCAGTACTTAAATATTCTTGTATAGATTTTTGAAATTATTTAATATATTATAAGTTTGGGAATCATCATATATCTTTGTCACCATCACCATGTAAGTATGTAACACTCACCTCCGTCACCACTACTACCACTGTGTAACACTCACCTCCACCACCACCGCCACTATTATTTGACCATTCTAACATCGTGTTGTCGTTATCACCCACAACCAAGAACTTGTAACGTTGGCAAATTTGGTGGTTATTGTGAATAAAATCATATAAACTAAAATTGGATATGTAAAACTGAAAATTATTTTTATTTTTGAAATTTTTAAAACTTAAAAACTAAATAGCACTTCAAACGGGGTTAAGTAAATATATTTTTGGTAGTAGAACTGGCTGGGCTCATAGAGACACTTTTATGTCTATCGAATAGGGGGTTAATGATATATTGAGAATTTTCAGTCGAGGAGTATTTTTCTTCATTACCATTGTAGAGGCCAATACAAACCCACTCCAATGACATACTGGAGTGTTAGAGGAGAAATAGACAAAGTAGTAAACACACAACGTGTCATTAGTATCACGTGGATTTTGGGAAGGAGATCATGAGGCGACTTTATGATGTTAAATGAAGATGATTCAAACCAACTTGCATAGATGTCGGTTTTAACTTTCATTTTCCCATATGTTGATAATTATAATTTTCCAATGTTCAGTAAAATTTTAGTTTTTGTGTAATTTTCCTCAAAGTGATCCTGACCGTGACGCTTCTACCTAGGAATGCGTCTGTCGGTATCTCCATACGGTAATTTTTTTTTGTTACACTCCAGGTGGTAATTTTAAAATGCTTTCTTTTCCTTGGTACCATATTTTGTAAAAAAAAAAAGTAAAGATGATTCAAATATACTTATGTAGATGATGATGATGAAACAAAAGATAAGATGATATTTTTTTAGCATTAATATTTTTTTAGCATTAATATTAAATGAAAAAAGAAAAAAAATGCAAACTAAGCTCATTAAATAATTTTAGTTTTTTAAATTAATATGTTTTTTTAAAATTTAAAAGAAAAAAAATCCACCTAAGCTCATTAAATGATGTGGCAGTGCCACATAAGCTTCCCGGAGCTCCGGCGTTTACCCAAACGGCCGGAGGCGCTAAAGCCAATCATTTTGGCAAAAGATAGGGACCAATACCACGTCTTTTGCTCCGGCGAGGGACGAAAACCATATTTATGGAAAAGGTTAGGGACGAAAAACTTAATTTAGCCTTTATAAAACAAGGAGGAGGAATAAGAAGAAGTAGCAGAAGAAGGAGAATTTGAAGAACAAGAACAAGAATGAGAAGAAAGCCGATTAATGGAATTATTTGTTAAAAAACTTTGAGAGATGCACCAAAAATACATTTTTTATAAAACAAAGAATAATAACATATTTAAAAGGAACGAATGATTTATAGAAAGTTCCGTTGAAGATTAATTTCTCGGTAGATATATATGAACTTAAAGTCACATGAAAATGGGTATATACACGATTTTTTTTCATTAATTAATCCTTGAAAACTCTAAAATTATATTAAGTGAGTAAAGGTTGAACTCTTAAAACATTTAGTTCAGAGTGTGATTGTGTGTATGAAAAATAATTTACTGGGAGAAATTTACCCACTAAATGTAATCTCTAAACCTTGAGAGTATAATTCTCATGACAGAAGATTGTGCAGATATTAGGAAAGGAAAGTCACGTGAAAATGCTACAACCATATAGAAATTCAACACACATACTAACTAGTTCTTACAATTTAACTTACTAATCCTATGAAAAAAGAGGACTATTCAAATCATTTGACTGATGAACATTCTCGAAAAGTCATTTGCCAAAGGTTGCACTAATACGCTTATATAAAAGTCTGGAAAATTATAAACCAGTCAGCAAAAAATACTTACAACAGGGCAAGCATTTCCAAACTTTGCATGAAGCAGTTAGATCCGATTCATTTGTTTCACTTTGCTTTTTTTGAAGCCATAGTCAGCCAAATTAACTAATGCGCAGTATTGAAAAAGCAAATAGCACTCTCAAAGTTGTTTATGAAATTTCACATTGCAAATCATGTTTTGCTTAAGTTTTAACTTGTAAATTTAAGGCCATAAACAAGTATGAATTATCTTAGTTATGCACAGCGCAAGTCATAGACGACCAATCAAGTCTTGTTTTCTCACACATGTTATCACAAAATAACAAAAAACAAGTCAATGTCAAAGCACAATACTACTATTTGGCAATAAAATAAGAAGAGTATATGCAGATTTGCTGAACATGCCGGCTCCACAAATTGTCAATTGTACCAAACGGTATGATATGGTGGGACCTTGGTATTGGGTAGGACACTTAAGCCAAACACAAACTTAGCTCAGACATGTGTAAACACCCAAAAGCAGCCTCCATTAAACAAAATAAAAGATGAGAGTGAGAGCGGTTGGATTCAAATCTTGTTTACCCTGTCTCATTATCTGTCTTTTAATACTAACATTTCAAAATCAATTGGATTAGGAAAAAAATCACTGTTAAAGTAAAGAGGAAAAGGGCTTTGAAGGGTTATTTCAAAAGTTAGACAATAAGATGGAATCAAAGACCAAGCTCAAGATGTGTTTTTTTTTACTTTCAATTCAATGCGCTTTATTTTTTCATCTGAAGTTTCTCATAAATCATTTATTTTATTGCCATTTCATAAACATAACTCTAGTTGGTGTGATGAAATTCTTTCAAATTGTCACACATTGATCATTGTTCATTGCTCACCAGAGCATTGTTCGTCTATCACCAATGAATTACTTTTACTTTAACACATTTTCGATCTCAAAGTATAGTCATATTACTTGTAAATCACTAAAGTCAAAATAATCCAAAGAGGACTTAACCAAACCTCCAAGTTGCTCTTTGGATACATCTATTTATCTGTTAAATTCACGTGTCAACAATGTCATATTGATGAAATTTAAATAAAATTAAAAGTTACTATGTAGGTCTATAACTGATCCACTTATAGACATAATAAAGTTTTATTAATGATCGAGACAGAAATTTGAGACATCAAAATCAAAACATGATTTTAAGACAAATTTTTTTATGAATTACAATCCGTAGATACCTAAAGAGTAAAGAGTATAAACACCCACATACATCCAAATTGTCTCTCAACTCTCTTATCATCACATAATTTCCAATATTATATATCAATTATGTATATATTTTTGGACACACAGTGAAAAAAATACATCGAGACCTAGATCATGTGGTCAAACACAAAAGATAGAAAAATTTACTTCTGTTAAGTGTTAACCATAATTTTGATTTTACTGTAGTTTTGCATTATGCATGTAAACATGATTAAATTTATCTTGTATTCCTTTGTCTTTTTGCGTATTTATTATATTTTCCAATCTTGATACAAGAGCGTATACATTTCCATCTAGAACTAGAAGTACTTTTGACATGACATCATTTTTTGCCTTCGGTGCCTGCTCTTCTAGATGTGTATAAACTGTTAAATCTGGCTACCTTGTTTCCCTAACTATTTTATTCCAACTCATCTAGAAGACATCGACATCAATAGCTCCAACTTTAATTTTTTTTTATGAAATCTCTCCCATATATATTGGGAATAGATCAAGACACTCCATATGAAAACTATTCTTCTGTTCACACATCAAATACACACTCATTCCATTTTGTTCTCATCTAACTTCATTGCTAGTGAAAATGGTGGCTAAAGAGTTTTATTACTCAGACCAAGAAGCAGGACATGATCATTCAAATGAAGAAAGCACTCTGCTGCATGATCCATATGATGAATATGAAGAAGAAGAAACTCTATCCCTTTGTGACCTTCCAATTTACAGCAGTGACAATTCATCAATTTCAGCTCAATGGGGTGCTGAACTCTCCAAAGAAGATGGCAAAAACTCAGACTCCAATAACAAAGATGATGATTTTGATGACTTCTTCGAGTTCTTCAGTGAAGAATTCACCACCACTACCCCATCAACTCTTTCAACTGCAGATGAATTAATCTTTTGTGGCAAACTCATTCCCTTCAAGGATCATCATCATCAACAACATGTTCCCCAGAGAACTTTGAAGAACAGCAACTCGGGTAGACGCAGCAATAGCCAGAAGGGTTCAGTAGGTCCTCTGTTTCTTCCAAACTCTGTTTCATCAAAACCAACTTCAAAGGCTGTGATGAGTGATGGTAACAACTCAATGGGGAAGGTGAAGTTGGTGAGGTCCACCACAAAAGCTAGGTGGTTTTTGTTCATGTTTGGGATGTCAAAATTGTCCACCACTGAGATGCAGCTGCGAGACATGAGGAACAGGCAGAGTAGGCGGGCGCCGGCGTCCATGTTTCCGGCTCCGGAGGAAGGGAAAGAGGTGAAGAACAAAGGGAGGAGGAGCTTCAAAGGGATGTGGAAGATGTTAACATCAATTTCATTGGTTTTGGGATGCCACAGTAGTAGGAAGCTTGCAAATGATGTAGTAAAGGCTGCTTTTGTGTGAATTTTTGCATTAGTTTGTCTAACTTACTTGATGGATAAATAACTTTATCGTGTGTGGATCAATGATGTTTAAGATAAGTGCGACGAGAATTACATCTATTTGTTTTTTACTTGAATTTTTATGTATAATAGTATTGGTCCATATATGATGGAGTTAATTATTAACCTTATGGAATGGGACAATGAGTTATACAACACATTTTACAGATATCATGAAGATAGATGACATGTGCTTGGAATTCTGGAAGCTAGCCAGATTTGACCCTGCTAGTTTAAGTAAAATAAGGCAAATATCTTTGATTTAATTGTGAATACTGCTTTTGAAATGAAACGTCTGCAAAAAAGAAATGGTAGCTGAGACAGTTGTTGTCGATTAGCTATTGTTTTGTAATCATCAAAGAGAGAAAATGATAATCATATTAATATCAGAAATGATTCATAGACAAGAATTGTGTAGATTGTGCAGCTGATGAGGCAGCCCTATTTGTAGTAGTTATTATATTATTGATTGATTAGGCGGATATGTCTATTGGTTTTTCTTTATATTGATTTTTAAAAAAAGAAAAACAAATGAACATTAAGGAAATATTTTTAGTCCTTTCATTTATGTTAGGCACTTTATGTTATAAAAGCATCTCAATTCTTATTTTGAGTTCTTAAGCTAATAAATTCTTATATTTTTTTGCCCATTGAATTGAAGAAGGTCGCGCAAGAAACTTTATTTATTAATAAATTGTGGGACTCAACTAAAAGTAAAAATAAAAATTCGTGATTGAAGCAAAATCTGCATAGTTGCTTATATTCAGAGGCAGCCCAAGGCCCATGTGTGGTCCAAACAAGGGGCTTTAGGCCCCAAAATAATTTTTTTTACTAAGTAAAAAATGTTTCTCGTTCATGTGATAAGTCTAGTAGTCTTTTTGTAAAGGTTTTAAATAAAAATCAAGGATTCAGTTCAAAATACCTAGCCCAATAGTCCCCACGAAAAGAAGAACAAAACTTCATCCCACGTTTGACTAGCCTGACAAACGTTTGGCTTCACCAGTTCCCTAATTAATTGAACAAAACTCCATGGAAAACTGAACAAACGGTAACGACAACAACAAAACTCCATCACAATCTCACGTTTGGTTTCCCCAGTTCCCTTATTAATTGTTACTAACTAATACGTAAAAAGTTTTGATAAAAAAATATTTTTTTAGGTAAAAAAACTTCACTTCAAAGTTTGTTTTAGGCTTCATTTAGTGTTGGTCCGACCCATTTCTACATGATACTTTGGGGCCACATGTATAATGCTAAGAACCCAAAACAAAATCTCATCTTAAAGCATCTTCAATGTAGTACCTTAGGGTTAGATCTTATCTTAAGATTCTATACCTTAAATTTTCTTGTATTGGAGCAAGTTGATGTGGAAGGGTATGAGATCATATTTTCAAGTCTATCTTCGATCTAAAACATTATACAAAAGCAAAATCTTAAATTTTAAAATATATTTTGTCGTTGAGATATTGTGGTACCCAACCAAAAAAAAGGAAATAAATAATATAAATATTTGAAGTATCGTGAGATCTAACAAAAATAAAATAAAATTTTACCATTTAAGCAAAATGTGCATATTATAACATTATAAGTACCTTATATCGTATGCATTTGAGGCTAGAAAGAAATAATAAGATATCGACTAAGATATCAAGCAAGCATGCATTAGAAATCCTCTAATATATACCTTAACATATATCTATGTACAATTAGCTATCCATACTTTTCAATTTTGTATAGTAGTAGAATAGATTTTATTTTACAAAAAGAGGGCTACCGAGAATTTTCCAGGAAATTAGAAGGGAAAAAACTGAAAAGGACAGCGAAAGAGGCCGTTATATTGTTACATAGTTACATAGTTTGGGTACGCTGTTGTTATATATTAACGTTAAATTTAGAAGTCACGATCCATATAGGCCCCCCACTCATCCTGACACCAAATCATTGCTGTAATAGTTTCATTGTTGAACCTTTCTCCTTCCCTCCTTTTCTCCTTTCCTTCTCCTTCACAAGGCTTGTCCTTCTTCATTTGCAGAGATCTCTGATTCTCATGCAAAGGTCTCTTTATTAGAACGTGGAATTCTTCAATTTCACCCCTCTTTCTAATGCTTTTTGTGTCTTCTGATCCATGTTTTTCTAGTTTTCTTATTAGCCAATGTGGATTTGATTTGATTTTTCCTTGAATTATGTAATGTGGGTTCTTCCCCATTTTCCATTGCATTATTAGTACTAGAATAGTTTTCTTTTGGAAATTGGTGTTCAAAACTTGTACCTTTGACTGGTTTTAATGGCATTTTGATTTCTCTTTTCTGAGTTTCTCCTCAATATTTGTTCATTTCATTGCATTGCACAAATGAAAGCCAAAATATTTCATTGCATTGCACAATTTTCAATTCCACCACTCCATGCATGAAATTGCTTTTAACACAACATTTGTTCATCCCTTTTTGTTGTTCTATTCATATGTTATTTGGCTTGTTATTTGGAATATTCATTGAAAATCTCTTTCTTTTTTCATCAAGATAAAGGAGCTGCACATGGGGAGGAAAGGAAGTTGGTTTTCTTCTGTGAAGAAAGTTTTCATTTCTGATTCCAGAAAAGATCAGGTTTGAATAATCATAATCATAATCATAATAGAAGAACAATCATGTTTTCTTTTGCATCACTGCTCAAGCAATGTTTGTTTTTTTGTTCATGAACAAACAGAAACATCATCATAAATCAAAGTTAGCATGTTTTGGGCACCACCACCAATCTGAGGACCCTGAACGGGCTTCTGAAGGAGCAGTAGTTGCTGTTGTTTGTCCCTCTCTTCCACCTAGAAAAGATGTGAAACCAAAACCTGATGAGGCAGAGAATGAACAGAGCAAGCAAGCTTTCTCCTTGGTTTTGGCCACTGCGGTTGCCGCGGGGGCTGCAGTTGCTGCTGCTGCAGAGGTTGCTCGTCTCAATAACGCGTCTCGTTACCCTGGAAAAACCAATGAAGAAATAGCAGCTATCAAGATTCAGACTGCATTTCGTGGATATCGGGTATGTACTTGTCATCATATTCATTTGCAGGCAATGCTAGTTACATAAGCCTAATTAATCACACATAAAATGTTCTCCAATACACTTTATAGTTTCATGGTTATCTGCAAAAAAAGAATTGATACTTTCATATTATATTGGACTTGATTCAAGCAGTAGCTGTAGTACAGGCAGTATTTGCAAAATCATTTGTTTAGATCAGCATTCTTAGAATTGATTTTTGGTAAAACTGGCTATGATTAAAGTGAGGTGATTTATGATTGATAGCATGTTTGTATTGGCTTATCTTTCGTCAAAATCAATTCTGAAATCCAGAAACTACTCACAAAATCTTCTTTACATAATTGGTTCTGATTTTAGAATCAACAGTAAGAGGATTTCCAAACATGCTTAGAGTATATTCATGAGAAAAATAATGAGTAATATTGTAAATCCATTTGTGAAATCCCACTCAGGGCAGAAGCTAGGATTTCTAGCTTCATCTCAGAATTGACTTTGGACCTAGAACATGTCTGAAATGATACATTCAAACACCAAAATTTGATTATGATAGTGGGGAACCAATTCTAAGCCTTGCAAACGGAACCAGACATGTTTTAGTTACTTTCATGTACAATCATGGTTTCAAGTTGTAGTACACAATTACAATTGTGGCTGCAACATTAAGTTTTTTGTATCGCGACCTTAATTGTGGCTGCATCAACCATATTCTTGTGTATGACAGTGATTGTTTTGGGGCTTTCTTTCAGGCAAGAAGATCATTGCGTGCATTGAGAGGTTTGTCCAGGTTGAAAACATTAGTGCAAGGGCAATCAGTTCAACGGCAAGCAGCTACTACCTTGCAATGCATGCAAACTCTTTCAAGAGTTCAGACTCAGGTTAATGCACGGAAGATCAGAATGTCCGAGGAGAACCAATCTTTTCAGCGGCAACTTCAGCAGAAACGTGATAAGGAACTTGACAAGTCTCAACCTGCTGTAAGTAAATGATGAGTATTTGACATGCTTCAATGAGATTTGCATATACAAATTATGACAATTGTTAGTTATTTCTGGTTTTGGTTTCTGTAAGTAATTAATATGAATGTGTCTTCTTAAAGCAAAGACTTAAAATAAATAATGTATGATCAATACTACTTTTTGCAGCGGCCTGTAGAAAAATGGGATGATAGCTCAAAATCAAAGGAGCAAATCAAAGAAAAATTGTTGAACAGGCAAGTGGCTGCTATGAGAAGAGAAAAGGCTTTGGCCTATGCATCAACACATCAGGTAGGAAACTACCTCTTTTATAGATTTTTGTATTTTGGAGTTTAATGGAACAGAGAAAAACAAATTCTGGATTCAGCCTATGCATAAATAAGTTCATTTTGATTGTCCTACTCCTACACCAGTCAATTGGTCATACTTTTATGTACTTGGTGACAACACATACATGCTATACAATCAGATGAGCTTGTTAATGTCAGGCTAACATGCTACTGTTCCAACCTTGAATTGGGTGGTATTTGAAAGTGTAAAACAAAACATATTAGCTTATACACTAATAAAGGCATTAATGTAGTGTTTTGCTCTAAATCAAAACAGGAAAACATAGTGAAAATGCAAGCATAGACTTGTATTCTATTAGTCTATGCATCTATTTGTTTTGTGCATGTTGGTAGGACCAATGTTTCTGGTAAACATTAAGATTTCCTGTGGATTCTCATAACTAATTATCCCAAAAGCTTAAATGATCACCTATCATGTGGTTAGATTCAACTTAGAATAATGAGGACAACAAGAATTAAACTCTAGACTATTTAGTCACAGGGACTCAGATACTATGTCATAAATCAACTATTTCAAAAGCTTAAGCTATTAGGTGAAGATAAATGAATGGTTTTGTATTTCTAACCTAAGATAACCCATGACATTGTCCAACAGCAAACATGGAGGAACTCTTCAAAATCCACAAATGCCACATTCATGGATCCAAACAATCCCCACTGGGGCTGGAATTGGCTTGAGAGATGGATGGCTGCAAGGCCATGGGAGGGCCAAACCACCATGAACCAAAACAATCATGCATCTGGAAAGAGTGCTGCAAGCCACACCATGTCAGTTGGGGAAATCACCAAATTGTACTCTCTCAGAGATCAGAATCAAGAACCTAAGAACTCACCTTCACCTGCTCAAAAAGCAACTCGGCCTCGCGGTCACAATTCCCCTTTAGCTTCAAAGCCCCCATCTAATGGGAAAACAAAGGCATCATCAAGCCCCAAGGTTAATTCATGGGGTGGCAATGGTGACTCAGGAAACATATTCAACAAGAACTCGGAGAGCGTCGACCGGAGGCATAGCATTGCAGGATCTCCAGAGAGAGATGATGAGAGCCTTGCAAGCTCACCAGCACCTCCAACTCACACTACTACAGCAACATCCACAAAGGTTGTTGCAAAGGCCAGGTCCTCCAAAGTGCAACTGCAAAGTCCATCTGGGGTGCTAAGAAACAATGGAACAACAACAACACCTGAAAAGGGAGGTTCTGTTTCTGCAAAGAAGAGGCTTTCTTTCCCAGATTCTCCATCCAATGCAAGAAGGCTTTCTGTTTCAACTAAGGGGGTTTCCAATAAGAATGTTGCTGCCAACACCATCCCTGAATAGAAAGTGAAAGTGGAAAATGGAGAGAGCAGGTAGAGGTGGTGCACAAGTTCCATGTAGAATAGAATTCATGAAAATATATGCCTTTCTATCAACTAACTCATTCTTCAGAAGCCCTGAGGTTGGTGCCATGGGGAGGAAGGTAGAATAAAAAACTTTGGCTAATCAGTGATCTCATTTTATTCATACAGTTGGCCATGGGGCTGATAATAGTTTTACGAAAATATATGTCTTTTTCATTTTTTTGATGTAATCTTGTACTTGATTATGGTATTTATATTTGTAATTATCATTGTAAATTGTTTTCTAGACCATGTTTAGGCCATGATGGTGTTTGATAGATTCCGTTCACTATGTTCAGCACCAATTAGGAAACCGATCCTAACTGATCAAATTAAGAATGTAAGACACATTCCAAGTACTCAGCAAATTTACACTACAAACTGTTTTGTTAATTTTAAGGTTTGTGAGACACACACACCAAAATAGAAGACAGTAATTAGTAATCCTGCACCTCTTCTAACAAAACGTGTGCCCCAAACCCATATTCAAGTTGGAATAGAACCGATAATGAGTTTAAAAAATACACTCCATCCTTATAAATTATAATTCACTTGATAGAAATATTTACAAATTATTGTTGGAGTCGATAACATTCATAATATTACTCTCTTTTCTAGTGAGAGTTTTACCATTTATGAGTTTGGAAGTCGATACCTTGTTGTAAGAAAATTAAAGGTTGACATATTTATTATATTTTTATAAGACCTAATTGCATTTTTATCCTTCTAGTTTGAGTTATGTGTGATTTTAGTCCTTTAATGAATTTTGGAGTAGATTTTAGTCTTTTGAATTTTTAATTTTTACAATCAATTCTACTAATCACTATTATTCTACTTAAAACTCTCAAATTCAGAAAATGAGTTAATTTAGTCAATGTTGTTGTTTTAACTAATAAAAAGGAGAATGTTCAAATGAGGGTGTGAAAGTGAGAGTTGGTAATATTTCTCTTTTATTATTAACCCTAGCCAAGCCACTTTTGATTTTTGTCATATCACCAAACAACATTTTGATTTAGAGGCATGTTAATTGGATTGGGGATGACAAGTCACTATTGTACATATCCCTCGTGAGAAAAACATGGTTATTGGTGCTTTGACTTGAAAGGCATCTCAAGATGCAACTCAATTACAGTTTTGGAAGTTTTTGCCTTCCTTTGTAAATCTGCTTTTGTGCCAAGACTTACTATTGTAGTTTTTATTTATTTATTTTCTTCAATTAGTTTTCAATTGTTACCAGAAAAACATACAAAATGTTCCAAATCCATTGCCTCAAAGGTTTTTCTTTTATAAACCTATTGGCTCAAAGAAATTTTAGAAATTGTATTACTTTTCTCAAAAGTAAATTTATTTAGTATTCCAATCTGAGTATGTTGTGCGCGCTAATTTATGGTGTAGTGAATACCCGCGTACAAAAAAGAGTAGACCGAACAAGAAATTGCATGCGTTTATATTTCTTCTATTCCATAGGACATGAATAAGGTGTTGATACAGAAGGCTATACACCTTATGGCCGTAGTAACTCAACTCAAATCAAATCATCCTAGACACATCACTTGAAGTTCATAAGCTAATAAATTAAAGCACTAAAATTACATTTTTTTTTTTAAATTTTATCGCACATCTATCATAATAGATTTTTTGGATAAGTAACTAAAGTATCTTTTCCATATTAATCTGCTTTAAGTTTTTTTAATGAAATTATTACTTTCAAAAAAATAATAATTTATCAAAAAACTGAAATAAAAACAATTATTTAAGTAAAAATGATTTTTCTTAAAAAAAACTGAAAGAAACGCACATTAATTGTGGGTGACAATGCCCACTTTGATTGTGGACTCAGTTAGATTATTGATGGTTAATGAGGCCACATAACATTCATAGATAAAAAAGGCTGATTGGCAAACCATCCTTACCCACGAAAAAAAAAAAAACAGAGAAGTCCGTAGATAACTTTTTGATCCTATTCACAGGCACAACTTCCATATTTTAAATCCAGACAAATTAAAAAAAATCTGTATTTTAAATTCAGAAATTTAAAGGATTTCACCCATATACAACCTTAGAAAGCTCCCAAGGGATAGAATGCCCGGTTAGCTGCATCCAGAAAACTTGTAGGCCATTTAAAACTTAAGTGTATGATGACTATTGGCAAATAAATGGCCACTTGGCATCAACATATCCATTATAAAACCTCCCCAACTCAATGTCTCATATATATAATCAAAATTGGGACAAAACGACCAAGCAACTTGTGCTGTTTGGTATGCATGTTCATTCATTTGATAGTTTCCTCCGTCCTCAATATCAAAAAATACAAATTTGTGTTGTTTTTTATTGATACTAGGTATCACCCCAACAATCATAACTTATCCACTCGCAGCTTAAATGATAAACAATTAGTTACAAAATGTATTTTATTTTTATAGATAAAAATTAAACTCCTAATCTAATGAGATTATGATTAAGAGATGAAATGAAAAATTATCATGACACACCTCATGGCTGGAAGCTTGTAATTGTTGGATAAGCGTTACCTTTTGAATTTAAATGTTATATAAATAAATGTTAGACCTGATTATACTGCTTGATTTTTAATAATGGTATCGTGAATAACAAGAAGGGCAAAGACCCTGCACCTACCTGCAGTGTCCTACATGGCCTCGCGTCAGCTACTATATCCATTATCCATTATCCAATATCCAAAACAAGAAAAATATACTTCTTTGAAATCATCAAATTTATTACAGGATAAATATTTAGGTGCCTTTTATATTATTTACTATTTTTCCCTCACTACCCAAATTTATGTGATTAATCCCATCAAGATTCAAAAGCATAGTTATCGTCTAGAGATTCAACATTGAATTAAATTTTTAAAAATCATACAACTATCTACTAATTAATTATGCATAGTAATCGTCTAGTCATTGCCTTATCCCATATGAGTTCATTATTTTTATGCCTCATAATTAAAAACATATAGATGTAAAAAAAAAACAAATAATTTCTTAGTAAAATATATTAAAAAGATTCCATTTCTTACATCAATTATATCTAAAGTTTTCTTGTACAAAAGCAGAAAACATTTCAGAAATAAAAATCAGGAAATAGTGAAATACACATAAGAATATTTTATTGCAAAGCCATGCATAAAAACAAAAAACACAAGTTAAACATAATTTACACAATTCAACAGAATTTTATTTCTGAATATGATAGACTCGTATGATAAATGCATTTCTAAAAAGTTTTTATTTTTTCTGATAATTAAAAACATGAAAAAATAAAAAATAAATATAAATATAAATTGCTAATTAATTTTTTTCTTTTTCTCTCTTTCTCCGTTTTGGTGTTGCTCTTCATCTTCCTCTGCCATCCATATCGGTCTCTTCACACAAACTCTGTCCAAAACCACCGCTTAACGCTCCTTATCTCTTCCAAATCTTATCCAAATCCTCCATTGATTCTTCTTCACTCTTTTCCTCCGCACCCCACAAGCCAAAAACCAATCTTTTTCACTCACAAACATGAAGCTAATCTTGATTCAAAATGCTCAATATCAATTCTCATCGCTTCTGTTTACTCAAAGATGGATTCTTTTCCATTTCTAAGCTCCACTGGTTCATCTCTTTCAATCCCATTTTCATTGCAATCTGATATTGAAACCAATCTTTTTTTTTTTTCGTTTTTTCTAGTGTTTTTTTCTGTGTGAAAAAGACTGAGACTTTTCAAAAGGGTTGGTCGGAAATGATGTCTGCTAACGACCCAGTTGAGAGTTTCTTCAATTCCATTCAAGGGATGAAGGATTCGCTGTCGCCTTTGGAAGTGGGTTTTCGTAAGGCGGCGAAGGATCTTGAGCATTGTTTGTTGGCAGGGGTGAAGAACAAGGGGAATGGTGTTTGTTTGATTGCTCAGGTGAGAGATGGTGGTGAGTTTCAGATCTGTGATGTCAAGAAGCAGAAGAAAGGGTTGTCTATGAAGGTTTCTTTCAAGGCTTTCTTTGGTATGTTTTCACAGAATAGAGCAGCTGAAGTGTGTGAGGATGATGTGTCTTCTTGTAGTAATTGCTTGCAGTTTGCTGTTACATGGTCTATGTTGGTTAATGGGTTTCTTCAGTCTTTGCCACATCCTTTCAAATCTGGGAGGAAGAGGTTTCAGAAAGTGGGGGATGAAGATAAGTTGTGTTCATGCATGAAGCCTAGTGTTTCATCATGTGAGTTGAAGCATAATGAGTCCAAGGGTCAGTTTGTTAGGACAGTTAGGGAGAAGGTTGTGAGAAAGAAGGATGGAAAGCATGTTTCACCTGAATTCCTTATTGGCTTTGTCTTTGATAATTTGTCTCATGCTCTTCAGAGTCTTGATAATGGGGTGCAAGTAAATGACCTTGGCTGTGAGAAGCCTTGTTCAACTCATTCTGGTCATGTGAATGCATTCACAAGTTTCTTGGAAGGGCATAGAGTAGATGTTAGTAGGTTCTTGGGGAATTTAAATTTTGCAAAGGTGGGTGGTGTGCCATCAAGTGCAACTAAAGAAGAAAGCGCTCTACCAAATGAGGGGGGAGATAATAGTGGTAATGGTGAAAATAAGGAAGACAATAAGGGAGGAATTTCTCCACAGAAGGTTGCCTCTAACATATTCAGTATTCCTTTGTCAAATGTGGAACGTCTAAAGACTACAATTTCCACGGTCTCATTCACAGAATTGGTTGAGATGCTACCGCAGCTGGGGAAAACTTCTAAAGACCATCCTGATAAGAAGAAACTATTCTCTGTTCAAGATTTCTTTAGATACACAGAGGCTGAAGGTATGGCATCTTACATAGGATGGGGAAAATTAAACTTTGCTTGCATAGAACTCTTCTTAGTAACTTGGTTTATTGATTAGTAAAACATAGAATCAGTGTACTTTTATCATTTAAAATTGTGATTTGTTGATGCATTTATTAGTATACACCAGTACATAGGATATAATATGTTGGTACACTTTAAAGGGCTAAAGGATCTGACCTATGAATTTGCCTGCCTGTATGGGAGGAATCTGTCTAAGCAAGTAGTGGTACACTTTAAAGGGCTAAAGGATCTGACCTATGAATTTGGGGATGCATGGGAGGATACTGGCAATTAGCTCATAGTTTGTAATCCAGGAGGTATGGGTATAATATACAATGAGTAAACAGTGATGTAGGTTAGTTTCTCTGCCCAATGCAAGGCTTTAATTTCCTGAGGGTAAAGTTTTGTTTTGTGGGAATGATTAGAAATAAATGGCTTCGTTCTTGGAATCTCGTTGCTGGAAATTGCTGGAAGATTGAAAATTGATCTCTCAAGATTAGTTAGGCTATTTAGGGGTGAGAAGAATGAAAAAATATGAATGCCCTGGGTTGACAGTACAAAAAGCAAATTACCATTAATATTTATTTCTGATAATGACAAAAAGAAGAGAAAAAGCCTGATTGCCTCCGGAATACTCATTAAAAGACTTTTACTTTTATCTCAATTTTAATACAAACACACTCAAAACCTTTCTTTAAATATATCTTGATTTTGTATCATTGAAAAACACTCCTAAAAGGTTGCTCAGGTGTTAAGAGAGCAAAAGGTTAAATAGAAGTGTGAAAGCGTTAAGAGAGCACTAGGTGTTATTCTATTATAAAACCTACATGTAAACATATTTGTGTTAGAGCTCATATTCCTGATTATATGTTTCGTGATTATCTCAATGTTGCCTTGTGAGTTGGATAACCTATCTTGCAATTTATGTATTCTTAATGCATGTAGTGCAATTTGAAAATTGTTCTGTATTTTCAGCTTTTACAGCTATTTGTTTGATCTGGTTAAATTTGAATGGCACTTTTGAACGCTCGACCCCCTGCATGGAAGCCATAATTGAACAGTGTGCTCTTGGCATGATAAAAAAAGGGACATGTCCCCTTAAACACTTCTGAAATATTTTAGCCTCCGATGTTGAGACGTAGAAATCATGATGTTTCCAATTAATCTCGAGAAGCTATATGGAGCTAAGTTCCATGGTTTAATATTACATCAGTGAACAAACAATTCAACTAAGAAAATAAGAAGAAAGGAAACAAAAGAATTTTTTCCTGGATTAGTATTTAGACATTGTGCACCTAACCCATGCATGATCAACATTGCAATTAGTAATCATTTGTTACTATTTAATCAGAAGATATTTCTCATGCGATAAACAACTTTTTTTGCAATGTATGTGGTCTTATACTTTCTGACACGGAATATATATTATACTTGATAGTTGATACTTGATACTATTGTAAGATATCATTAACTGATCTGTTTGACATATTTTCTTCCAATATTTTGTTAAGATTTTCTGTTTATGTGTTGCATATGTTCTTTGTTTTCTGGAATGATTAGTTCATGCGTCCTTTTCACTTTTATTATCATACAGGAAAGAGGTTCTTTGAGGAGCTGGATAGAGATGGGGATGGCCAAGTAACTCTGGAAGATTTAGAAATGGCAATGCGACAGAGAAAGCTGCCACGAAGATATGCTAAAGAATTTATGAGCCGTACTAAAAGTCACTTATTTTCTAGGTCATTTGGCTGGAGACAATTTTTATCATTAATGGAACAGAAGGAGCCAACTATTCTTCGTGCATATACTTCACTGTGTCTAAGCAAGTCAGGGACTCTGAAGAAGAGTGAAATATTGGAATCACTTAAGAACGCAGGATTGCCTTCAAATGAAGACAATGCTGTTGCTATGATGCGATTTCTGAATGCAGACACAGAAGAGTCTATTTCATATGGGCATTTCCGCAATTTCATGCTTCTGCTTCCCTCAGATCGTCTTCAAGAGGATCCTAGGTAAGATAGCCATGATCATTTGATTGATTTTTCCCATATATTAGATACAAGTCTAATAAGTGCTAGTACTGTCTTGTCAAGATGTTGTGCTTATCAGGTATCTGGTTGTCTTAATATCTTTCAGTGAATTAGCTGTTCAACTTTGCTTATAGTAGACAATGACATCACAATTTGTTTAATGATACAAAAGTAAATTTTAACACAGCGAAAAGAGAGCAAATAAGCTGGGGGATGATAAGACATCCTTCAAAATAGAAAATAAAAAAGAAGGGACATTAAGCAGACATAAGTAAAACAAACCATAGAGAAGTCATAAACCAATTCCTCCAGCAAAGAGCACCCTTTAAAATGTGTGTGCATTTAATTTCGACCATATGCACCCAAGAATTTCATAACTGCACATTACCAGAGTTTTGGCCTTCTTGCTTTTACCAAACCTTCATACAATTTCTCTCAAATGCAATCTTCTCAAACACCCAAAAGATTTTTCTACGGGGAAGTTGTTAGCTACCTTAAACTGAAGGGTGATTACATATTTTGGCTGTTGTATTTGATTTGTTAGAAATATATTCAGTGTGTTAAATTACCATGTTTTGATGCGATCCCTGCTTTTTTGCTATCCATTTTTAAGGCAAATGTTCAGGACAAATTGAATTATGGAACAAGATTAGATCATGCTGCAGTGATGTAGTTAGTACTTCACTTTCCTCGTTGTCTCAACTTCCAGCAGCATGCAATGATTTAGGTTCACCCTCTATATCGATATACTTTCAGGAGTATTTGGTTTGAAGCTGCGACTGTAGTTGCCGTTCCACCACCTGTTGAATTTCCTGCTGGAAGTGTTCTAAGATCTGCATTGGCAGGTGGTCTTGCTTGTGCCCTATCTTGTGCATTACTTCATCCAGTTGATTCAATCAAGGTAACTTCTTGACCTTAATGATTTCAGTAGATAGTGTGATTCCATACTCCTCTTATAGCTGTCTGATGTTTTGGCTCCTTCAAATGGCCTCATCATTTTCTTATTTGCTGTGTTAGACTCGAGTACAAGCATCAACCATGTCCTTTCCTGAAATAATTTCTAAGCTGCCACAGATTGGGGTACGAGGTTTATACAGGGGGTCAATCCCTGCAATTCTTGGACAGTTTTCAAGGTTATTTCTTTAATCTCTATTTCTTCCCTCCCACCTTCCTTTCTTTTGAAACTTTTGAAACTATTATGCAGAAAAGAAAGGGTATAGCCTCATAACTCATAAGTACTTTCCCTAAACAACATAGAGCAGTGTTATATTCCTTTCAATCTCAAGCTAGCTTTTGAAAATACAGCCATGGCTTGCGAACTGGGATATTTGAAGCGAGTAAATTGGTGATGATAAATGTTGCCCCGACACTACCAGAACTTCAGGTAATTACTAAATCTTATTTGCTGTTAATTATTATTTTGGGCTACTCCTTCTGATTACTTTCCTTTATCTCTCATGTTCCTTGTATTTTGCAAGGAATGCAGTGAACATAAAGTAATGGTCTTATCTCCTTAGTCCTTAGTTGTTAGCTAACTATGCTTGTGTCCTTTGTTTTGTCCCATAATATCAGTTTTTCAGCCTTTTTGTAGTATATAGTTTGGTTTTAGTTAAATCCATCGCAGTATTGAGAAATGTGATTGACAATGTGGCTTAACTACTTCAGCAATTTATATTTTTTCAATACTTAAAAGGGTTGTCCACTTTGATTGACCTTTGAAAATGTATTTTTACATGGTGTTTGATCATAGGTTTGTTATGTTGTGCAGTAGGATTTGATTAGTAGCCTAGTAGGTACTTTACTAAAATCTACAAGCTTCACATATTAGCATTCATGTAGGTACAATCCGTGGCATCATTCTGTAGCACGTTTTTGGGAACAGCTGTGCGGATTCCCTGTGAGGTGTTAAAGCAGAGGTTACAGGCTGGTATTTTTAACAATGTCGGCGAGGCTTTGGTCGGTACTTGGGAGCAGGATGGTGTTAAGGGTTTCTTTCGTGGAACTGGAGCTACCCTTTGTCGCGAGGTTCCGTTTTATGTTGCTGGCATGGGGCTTTATGCTGAATCTAAGAAGGTATTTGATTTCCATGATCCTGTGTGTTTATCTCTTGGTATTGAGTTTGTCTATCAAATTTACAGTTTTGTATGCATTATAGAGTTGTTTAAGGTTCAATTGTACTGAATGCCATGTTAATGCCATAGGGTGTGCAAAAACTGCTGGGACGGGAACTGGAGGCCTGGGAAACAATTGCGGTTGGAGCTTTATCCGGCGGCCTGGCGGCTGTTGTGACGACACCATTTGATGTCATGAAAACTAGAATGATGACTGCGCAGGGTCGGTCGGTGCCGATGACCATGATAGCTATCTCTATACTCCGGCGTGAGGGACCCCTTGGTTTGTTTAAAGGGGCTGTGCCAAGGTTCTTTTGGATTGCTCCTCTTGGTGCGATGAACTTTGCAGGTTATGAGTTAGCAAGGAAGGCCATGAATAAAAATGAGGAGGCTAAGACTGTCAGTTCAGAGTAATGTTGTTTCATACAGCAAGCAAACTAAATCCTAGTCTTAACTGAATTTTTGAGTTTCTAGCAGCAATCAATGAGTAAGGCCATTGATAAATGCGGCTCTGAAATACACATTTTGTTTCATTTGTTCATTTTCTACTTTCTGAGTCTGCCATTTGTAGCAGCAGAGTACAAAAAATATGTTCTACTTGCACACTAAAAAGGTTCAATTTGTTCATCTGATGTACAGATTTTAATCTTTTGCATCATTCAGCTCTAATCTTTCTCTTTTCTTGGTTCATTTAATTGTCATCCCATCTTGAATCCCATTTTGCACCTGAATGAGTTTGATATGAGGTTAAATGTTGCAAGTTTACTTATTGTTCTGATTCCCTACAGGAAATCATATTACAGGAGATTGAATTATACAAAATGAGGTTTGCAGACATGTAAACCAAAAGTAGTTATCAGTTATAAATGTTACTTACTGATTCTATATTCTTGTTGGTCAAGAAGTTAAGTTTCCACCACAACATAGTTGGACTCTTAAAGCATTTAGTCAAGGGTTTGATTTCCGGTGTGTATGGAGAAAGATATATTTTGCTTACTCACTTAATGTGATCTCAAAGTCCCAAGAGGATTGGTCTCAACTCTCATTGCTGTTGGCTGTGAGGATACCTCAGTAAAATTAAAAAAAAAGAAGAAGTAAAGTTTTCTCAAGAGTTAGGATTCAGAGGCGCAGGAAATTTGCATTTAAAACTTCTTATGACACAACAATGCACTTCTACTAGGTTCAATAGTTTTTATTACAAATTATGGATAAAATGTTTTAATATTAAATGAATTATGATTGCTATAACATTTTATTATACTGAATTAGCGTAACTAAATAAAATCATTATACTAATTAGTTTAATATCAAAATTTGTTTGAATAATTACTATAACTTTTTATTATACTAAATTAGCTTAATTAAATAATTCTAATGTGTTAAATTATAATAAAACTAATCACAAGTTTATAATCTGACAGTCCTCATTTTCTTGGAAAGGATAGTTTTTATTTATATATGTAATTTTGTTTACATTAAATCTTGATGTTAATTTGTTGAATCATTTGGTTGATTAAAAATTTCACAATATGTATTACTACTAATATGCAATCATCTAATAAAAAAGTATTTTTTTGGTACATCTGATAAAAAAGTATTAAGCAGTTAAAACCACTAAAATATCATCCTAGAATATTGATTAAATTATAAACGTGTCACAATATAAAAATACAAGAGCACAGAGAATCTCTGAGCGGAGAATACAGGCCAAAATCATCCCACTAATTGTGTAAGAGTTACAATTATTTATGGCACGTAGAACATCCTTTTTCGTTATAAATTGCCAAAAAAAAAAGAATACCGTTTTTTTAAATAGATGTAAGAACATATACAATTATACTTATTGTTATCAGATTCATTTGGTGATTTCAAAACTTTTAATAGCTTTCCAGAAAACTTCTCTTATCAAAATATATCCAAAATAGCGAATGGCGAATAAGCATGAATTGATATTCTACACAGCAAATGTCTTCGGGACAAAATAATTTATCTATTTCCAAACATCTATATAACCATCCAAGAGGGATTATACCCGATGAAAAACAATTCCAAGGTTTCCCAATAGGAACCAAATACACTCAACTGATCCAAAACAAATCTTTCTTTACAAGGCAAACATGATTTATTCGGCAACATCGCAAAACAGCATTTTCTCTAAATTGTGAACTGAAACCACAAGACAGCAGTTTCTTGAGGATAACAGTCATGTTCAAGTGAAGTTCAAGTGACTAACTAAAAGTACCATAGAAAAATTTGATAACTCAGAAATTGGGTATGTGAAAAACTTTTAAACTGAGAACTGAGTTACAAAGAAATCAATGCAGTTATTATTATTAAACCAGCAAGGAAACATCAACTTCAGATGCTTTGCTACAGTTTGAAGTTTTGAAAATCAATAGCCCCAGTTATCGTTCCTTATCTCATCATCAAACTTCTTCTTCAGCTCAGGATGCTTGGCAAAGTACTCATCAGCAGTCATGGTGCTGAGCTTTTTCTGTGAAAATAAATGACAGCATGAGAGGTTTATATATTTTATAAAACTGAAAGCCCTATGCGGTGATTTCTATTACCTTCAACTCTTGCACATCAGCAATTTCCTTTTCTAAACGCTCAGACTCCTTCCAAGATTTCTCCTCTGCCTCTTTAAGCTCAATCAACTGCAGCCAGAAAACACACAAATAGCAAAACACGATTTAAATCTTAGGTATAATCACTCTGCAACAAAATAAGAAGTAAAGATTTGACAAAGGTCCTCACCAGTGAATCAAATTTAGTCTTGTATTTAGGGGTCACTGTGTCTACAAACTTGGGGACCTCAATGCCTGCAAAGAAACCATCGCAGAAAAACTTCAATTTGAATTATAGGTAAGTGAAACAGTAAAAACACAACAGGCAATTTTGGTTGTATGTGGGTGCACACTAAAGGGAAATATCAAGTGATAGTGTTAGCAAAGCTAATCTTGAGCATCTATGTAATAGATTAAATGGTTAAGAACTCAATTCTCACCTAGTGGTAGCACCTGATACACTCAATTTTTTGCCGGATAGTAATTCAAATGCAGGATTTAAGTCTCGTTTGGAAGAGCTTATTTCAGCTTATCTTACAGGATAAGTGCTCACACAAGTAATTGGGTGAACTTTTGAAAATAGCTTATAACATCCATATAAGTTGTTTTTAGCTTATTTTTATAAGTTCCTCAGGTTAGTTTATTACTTTATGCCTATAAGCTATTTTGAGGTTACTTCAATAAGCTTATGAAGAAGTGCTTATTAACATAAGCGTTTAACTAAGGGTTTTACCCAAACGACTGCATAAGTTTTGAATCTTCATCCCAGAATTGATTTTGAAACTATAATTAATTGTGAAAGGAATGCTCAAACATAAACACCTAGAAATTCATTTTGATAATAAAAAATCAATTATGACTATTATGAATGTACATCCAAACACCCTATCATTACATTTTAACCAATGATATTACTAACCAAAGCGCAAGGCTCAACGACTACTTTCAAGCATTGCAGACACAACAAATACCACAGCAAGCTTATATAAATATAAATCATATACAATTTCCCAATTCTAGTTCCTAGTGAATAGTCTACACATGCATATATTCTAAATTTTTGTATATTCAAATAACAAACAAACAGTTCCAAAATCTCCACAACAAGTTTTCTATATCCTAAATTTCCATTATAACAATGTAACTATAGATTAAAGGCATTCATTCAGGAAATGGTGGTGGTTGAAGAACATACTCTCATAATGCTCCTTGTACATATCCACCAAACGAGAGCCAATTCCCTTTCTGTAATAATCCCAGTCTATGGGCTCAGGCTCCTACACACATTCAAAATCACAAGATTAACAAACCAAACCAAACCAAACCATGATTAACCATCGATTAATTCGAAAATGATAGAACAGAATCTGGAATCTAAAACTGTAATCGGTGTTGAACATTTTTGCCCTAAAATCCAGCAAATCGAATCGATCTAAGAATAATCGAGATGGAAATTGGGATCCGATTTGATCTGACCTGGCTGAACTTGGTTTGGAGCTGGGAGTTGACATCGTCGAAAGCGCGACGGAGGTTGGAAAACTCCCTGCGAGCTTCATCGGAGACGAGAAGCTTGGCCATTCCTTCCCAGTCGATGTTCTTTCCAGCCTTGAATGCTACATCCACCACTTTCTTCCCTGCTCCGCTCATTTTCTCGGTGATTTTCTCTCCTCCCAAACGCGATTCTGATTCTTCTTCTTCTGAGACAGACACCAGTTTTCACGCCCCTTTTCCTCTATCACTAGTTCACTACCCTTCCTCGGGTTGTTCATGGGCCGGGCCATAACACTTCATCATGGGCTTGGGCCTTTTGTTTTTTGTCAAACCCATGAGGTATTCAAATTCATCCTTAAAACAATGCAACCATATAAGGGGTTCGGCTATGATCACCACCACAAGTCAGGGCATGTCTCAAGGACCACATGTTGCTTATAGAGATACTTATAGATCGTCTACTAACATAACCCTCACATTGAGACTCAAAATCAAACACATAACATTTTAGAGGAAAGTGTTTCGTCTTTACCGATTAAGCTAACATGTGTTGGTGTCTTATACAATGTTTATATTAAAAGTATGAATATAAGTTCTCTTTTTACTTTCCGTTATCAAGTTGATTATGGTTAGGTGTGTTTGGGTAAATAATTTAATTAGTCACTTATTTCAATAAGCAATTATCTCACAATTTGTCTTCGTAGTCTTAGGGTGTTTGAGAATATACAACTTATACTTAATTGCTTACGTAGGCATAAACGCTAGCTCTTCATAAATTTGAAATAACAAGCTAGCTCAAATTATATTATAGTTAGATTAGATATAAGTGTTTATTTACAAACTAATATGAACAATTTAAGAAATTAACTTCACTCAAACATTCACATGCAAAAGCACTTATTTGATAAGCTTAATTATTTGCAATAAGTTCAAATAAGCTATATGAATATGTATAATTAAAGGCTTATTCCTAGTGCCATAAAATATTAAAATATATATGTTCAAAAGAACTTACATACAATTAGTCATAATAAAACAAGCTCTTAAGACTAGTTTGGTTGATTAACTTAGGATGCTAGCTCTTGGCTCCATATGTGAGATACCAACTCAAATAATTAAGTACTGGTACTAGTCGTGCGTACTTGTTTTACGGGGTAGATTAGAGAACAATTAGTGGAAATAGAACTAACTATGTATATACAAAATATCTATTTTTAAGTTCTTGAGCTTTGTGAGGCCATTAGTCATAAACATGCTAAGATATAATCATTAGTTATCTGAAAGACATTCATATATAAAATGCACTAATCCCTTCTTTCAAATTCAAGGGTTTCACACAAAATTAAGCTCCACAAAGATGGGGTTCGAGAAAGAATTGATCAAGACTATTAGCTAGAAAGGTCATGAGTCATGACATACAAAGAAAATTAAAAGAAAGCATTGCACGGGGTGTCATATTTCTTCACGTGACTTAAACGGTCAATTTGACATACAAAGAAATTTCTAGCATGCTTACAAATAATATATATTCATTTTCTATCCATTTGACGTTAGGGACTTTCATGATGCCGTTCAAAAGGGGGAACACAGACCAGGCTAGCTGGTACAACTTAGTTGTTTGATTTGGCCAATTTTTGCACATGTATACGTCAATAAGTTACGAGTTAGCTAGGAACACCTATTATGGTGAGCTAGTTTTGTATTTCATCTATCGATAGATTAAATTAAGTATATATGTTGATCGAGTAAGGAAATCAAATATGTATTATTTTAACTAATTAACTAGGAACTAACCAGATATGATTTGGACAACTTCATTTGAAAAGCATTAGAAATAATAATAGATGTTGTCTGATGAGTTGATCCACTGAACTAAGTATATATATATATATATATATATATATATATATATATATATATATATATATATATATATATATATATACATTGATCCCATGCGTGTAGCTAGCATGCATTATGGTGCGACGGAATTTCTGAATTTTCCACTTGTTATTCACCATATATTAATTGCTTTGTTAATCAATTTCATGAATACGTGTTTAGTGAGTGATGAGGACAAGGACAAGGACAAGGGTCATGGAGCACTAAAAGGACTTGGAGGACCAATGACAAGGGCTAGAGCTAAAAAGGCCAAAGAGACTCTTCAGCAAGTAGTGGCAACCATTCTTGAAGACAAAGTGGTAGAAGAGATGGAACCAAAAATCATGATGATCATTCAGGCCCAAGAAGAAGAGCCAGCCCACGCATAGGGGCTGCCATGTGATGTTTTGTTTTATTTTATTTCAATAAAAATGCAAAGGACCAATTGAATAAGTTGGATCCAAATGCATTATGTTGCTGAATTTTATTTTAGTGTGTTTAATCCACTTCAAGTGGTGTGTGTTTGCATGTGGCGCATGAAGGGCTTAAAGGGAGGGATCCATTCCTTTCTTAAAACTCTTTGAATGTGTTTGAATTTCAATAAGTTCTGAATGGAGGAGTTACATCAGCAAAGTAAAAGGATTGAAGAGCTTTCAAAGGCAAGAATGGAGTTACAAAGACAAGGAAATTAAGTGCATAAAGAGCATTGAATGCTATGTTCCCTGGTCAGAATAACAATCAAGAAAGGGAGTTACATGAAGCAATCAGCCACTAAAAACACGTTCAGGGCTGAAGCATATCACTATCTTCCTCTTTTAATTTGTAACTCCTAGCCTAGGATTCTTCTAGAGAAATTACACCTCATCATTTTTTTGTAACTAGGCTGAATTTCCTTCTTCTTTATAAGGACCACTCCTTCAATGTAATAGACAGATTATGAATGAATTAGTATTTTTTTTTTCTGAGTGATTCAGATTTGTGAGAGTGATTCTCATAGTTCTTGAGTGATTCAAGAATTAGGCTTATCAAGGGTTTGCCACCACCTTTGTGTGAAGTCTTCATCTTCCATTTCACTAAAACTTCCCCTCTTTTCTGTCCATTTCCCTTCTATCACGAAATTCTTCTTCTTCTTTCTCACATTTCAGAGTTCTCATCATCCAAGATCAATCCTAGACGATCCATTTCAGCCCTTGCATCAACTTGGGGCGTATCATTTGGTAATCAGAGCTCCGGTTCTAGGATTTTGGTTTCTTTTCTTATCTGGAATTTTGGTTAGCAACTCTTTGTCATTTCTTGTTTCCTTGATTTTAGTTTTTGTTTCTTTTGGCTGAACCATTGTAAAAGTTAAGCCTTGTTAATTGTTCAGAATCAAAAACAAATTACAAAACGAAAATTCAAAAAAAAAAACGAAAATTCAAAAAAAAAAAAAGGCTGAATGGTTCTTGTTTAATTAGCCAAATTCAATTGTTCAAGGTAATTTTGTTGCTAGCATTCCAATTTATTTTCTTCTTTCTGTTTGTTCTTGAATTCTTCTTTAGTCTCTAAATATTTTGAGTCCTTTCCATTTCTGTGGTGATTTGTCTTGTCTTCTTTTGTTTCATATTCTAAAGTCTATTCTAATCTGTGTGACTCTACACAAATTTGGTGGCATAATTCTTTGTGTGTCTTAACTTTGATTTACTCAAGAGATTGTGAGAATTTTTGAGTGGAAAAAGGCAAGAGTGCACATCATAGAAAAGCCAATTTGAGGGAAACACGAGAGAAGTGAGGTAAACACTAACATTTGTTTGTTCTACTTGAATCTTTTCATTTGTCAAAGATGTCAGGAGAAGAGGAGGAGCAACCAGCAGTGCAACTTTCGACCATCGAAATGCGGGCTCTTACACAACATCTGGAAAACTTAATGAGGAGGCAAACTGAAGAGATCCACGAAAGGCTGGATCAAATGGAGAACCGGAACAATAGTGACAGTGAAGGCGGGAGGCCACGACGAATTCGTGAAAATCCTAGACCTGCTCGGATTGAGGGAGTCAAATTCCAAATTCCTCCTTTTAAGGGAAAGAGTGATCCAGAGGCATACTTGGAGTGGGAACTCAAAATAGAGCATGTCTTTGCTTGCAACAACTATGAGGAGGACCAAAAGGTGAAACTTGCAGCTGCTCACTTTTCAGACTATGCTCTTGTTTGGTGGAATAAGTTTGCAAAAGAGAGATTGAGAAATGAGGAGCCAGCGGTGGAAACATGGGCTGAAATGAAACGAATCATGAGGAAAAGATATGTCCCTTCAAGCCATGCTAGGGATGTAAAATTTAAACTTCAAAAACTTACCCAAGGCAGCAAGAGTGTTGAGGAGTATTACAAAGAACTTGAGGTGCTTATGTTGCAAGCCAATCTTGAGGAGGATGAAGAGGTAACCATGATTCGATTTATTAATGGTTTATCTAATGATGTTAGAGATATTGTAGAACTTCAGGATTATGTAGACATGGAAGAATTGCTGCACAAGGCCACTAAAGTTGAGCAACAACTCAAAAGGAAAGGGCTTGCAAGGAAGAGTTCTACCAATTCCAATTCATCTTGGAGAGACAGAATGAAAGATGAAGGGCCGAGCACCCTTAGCAAACCAGCCACCAAACCACAAGCTTCAGCTTCTTCAAAACCTCTTGAACAACCATCCAAAAAGAGCAAAGAGGTCAAGTGCTTCAAATGCCAAGGTATGGGACATTATGCTTATGAATGTGCCTCCAAAAAGACCATGATTCTTAAGGATGATGGAGACTACACCAGTGAGTCCGAAGGAGAACAAAGTGAAGAAGAAGAGGAGGCAGCCATGAATGGTGAACTGTTGATGATCCGGAGAATGCTTGGTAGCCAACAAAAGCCAAAGAAAGAAAGCCAAAGAGAGAATATCTTTCACACAAGATGTTCTGTCAATGGGCAGATTTGCTTGATGATTGTTGATGGCGGGAGCTGTACTAATGTGGCTAGTGAAAGAATGGTGGAGAAGCTGAACCTGGTCACAAAACCACATCCTTGGCCATACAAACTTCAATGGCTCAGCCACTATGGAGAAATACAAGTAAGTAAGCAAGTTGAAGTTGACTTTTCCATTGGCAAATACAGGGATAAGGTTCTTTGTGATGTTGTTCCCATGGAGGCTAGTCACATACTGTTGGGAAGACCATGGCAATATGACACCAACTCTGATCATAATGGCAGCACCAACAAGATCTCATTCCAACATCATGGCCAGAAAATTACGCTCAAACCTTTGAGCCCTAGGGAGGTGCGTGAGGATCAAAAGAAAATGAGAGAAAAGATTGAACAAGAGAGAAAAGAAAAGAGTGAGACACTTGAGAGAAAGCAAAAAGAAAAGAGTGAAACACTTGAGAGAGAGCAAAAAGAAAAGAGTGAAATACTTGAGAGAAAAGAAATTTGTTTGATCAAAAAGAGAGAGGTGAAAAGGATGATAGCTTCAAAACAGATCCTATACTTGATGTTTTGCAAAAATCAGATTTTGAACACTAACACTTTTGAAAATTTTGAACTGCCGTCTAGTGTTAAATCTCTTTTGCAGGATTATGAGGATGTGTTTCCAACAAGTGTTCCAAGTGGTCTACCACCACTGAGAGGAATTGAGCATCAAATTGATCTCATTCCGGGAGCTTCTTTGCCTAATAGGCCAGCATATAGAAGCAACCCACAAGAAACCACTGAAATTCAAAGACAAGTGGAAGAACTCTTGAACAAAGGGTGGGTAAGAAATAGCATGAGTCCTTGTGCTGTACCGGTGATTTTGGTACCAAAGAAAGATGGGACTTGGAGAATGTGCTCTGATTGTAGAGCCTTGAATAACATCACCATTAAGTATAGGCACCCTATTCCTAGACTTGATGATTTGCTTGATGAATTGCATGGAGCATGTTATTTTTCTAAAATTGATTTGAAAAGTGGTTACAATCAGATAAGGATTAAAGAAGGGGATGAATGGAAAACTGCTTTCAAAACTAAATATGGTTTGTATGAATGGTTGGTTATGCCTTTTGGTTTAACTAATGCACCTAGTACTTTTATGAGACTAATGAACCATGTTTTGAGGGAATTCATTGGGAAATTTGTGGTTGTGTACTTTGATGATATTTTGGTCTATAGCACTACTCTTGAGCTGCATGTTGAGCACTTAAGATCCGTCTTGAGTATGCTTAGAAAGGAACAATTGTTTGCCAATCTTGAGAAATGCACTTTTTGCACTGACCATGTTGTGTTTCTTGGTTTTGTTGTGAGTTCGAAAGGAGTGCAGGTTGATGAGGAAAAGATCAAAGCCATTCAAGAGTGGCCCACTCCTAAATCCGTGGGTGATGTAAGAAGTTTTCATGGCTTGGCCAGTTTCTACAGGAGGTTTGTAAAGGACTTTAGTACCTTGGCAGCACCCCTAAATGAAGTGGTGAAAAAGAATGTGGGTTTTCATTGGGGAAAGAATCAAGAAGAGGCCTTTGCTGCCCTAAAGCATAAGCTTACCCATGCACCTATACTTGATTTACCTAACTTTGCTAAATCTTTTGAACTTGAATGTGATGCTTCAAATGTAGGTATTGGTGCTGTGTTGCTTCAAGAAGGCCACCCAATTGCTTATTTTAGTGAAAAGTTAAGCGGAGCTGCCCTTAACTATTCTACTTATGATAAGGAATTGTATGCTTTGGTGAGAGCTTTGAAGACTTGGCAGCATTATCTTTTGCCCAAGGAATTCGTGATTCATAGTGATCATGAGTCGCTGAAATACTTGAAGGGGCAAGGTAAGTTGAACAAAAGGCATGCCAAATGGGTTGAATTTTTGGAACAATTTCCCTATGTCATAAAACACAAAAAAGGGAAAAGTAACATTGTGGCTGATGCTTTATCCAGGAGACACGTGTTGCTTTCCATGTTAGAGACTAAATTGCTAGGACTTGAACATGTGAAAGAAATGTATGAAAAAGATGATAACTTTGCTGAAATTTTTGTGGCTTGTGAGAAAGTTTCTCAAAATGGATTTTATAGGCACAATGGATTTTTATTTAAGGAAAACAGGTTGTGTGTGCCTAAAAGTTCCATTAGAGAACTGCTTGTTAAAGAATCCCATGCTGGGGGATTAATGGGTCATTTTGGAGTCCAAAAGACTCTAGAAACTTTACAGGAACATTTCTATTGGCCCAAAATGAAACATGATGTGATCAAGTTTTGTGAACATTGCATTGTTTGCAAGAAGGCTAAGTCTAAGGTGATGCCACATGGTTTGTATACTTCTTTGCCAATCCCTGAATACCCTTGGGTTGACTTGTCTATGGACTTTGTTTTAGGCCTCCCTAGAACAAAGAATGGTAAGGATTCCATTTTTGTGGTTGTTGATAGGTTTTCAAAAATGGCTCACTTTATTCCTTGCAGGAAAGCTGATGATGCTTGTCACGTTGCTGATTTGTTCTTTAAAGAAGTTGTAAGACTTCATGGGATGCCTAGAAGCATAGTTAGTGATAGGGACACCAAGTTCCTAAGTCACTTCTGGAGGACTTTATGGGGGAAGTTAGGCACCAAACTTTTGTTCTCTACCACTTGCCACCCACAAACTGATGGGCAAACTGAGGTGGTTAATAGGACCCTAGGCACCTTGCTTAGGACTGTCCTTAAGGCCAATTTAAAGGCTTGGGAGGCGTGTTTGCCTCATGTTGAATTTGCTTACAATAGGGCTGTCCATAGCACTACCAATTGCTCTCCATTTGAAGTAGTGTATGGATTTAACCCTTTGACTCCTCTTGATTTGTTGCCTATGCCTAACATTTCTGTTTTCAAGCACAAGGAAGGACAGGGCAAAGCTGAATATGTCAAGAAGATGCATGAGCGTGTGAAGGCTCAAATTGAGAGAAAGAATGAGAGTTATGCTAGGCAAGCTAACAAGGGAAGAAAGGAGGTGGTGTTCCAACCCGGAGATTGGGTTTGGGTGCACATGAGGAAGGAAAGGTTTCCAGAACAAAGGAAATCCAAACTCCAACCTAGAGGGGATGGACCTTTTCAAGTGCTTGAGAGAATCAATAACAATGCCTACAAAATAGAGCTTCCAGGTGAGTATAACATCAGCTCAACCTTTAATGTCTCTGATTTATCTCTCTTTGATGCAGATGGCGGAGAATTTGATTTGAGGTCAAATCCTTTTCAAGAGGGAGGGAATGATGAGGACAAGGACAAGGACAAGGGTCATGGAGCACTAAAAGGACTTGGAGGACCAATGACAAGGGCTAGAGCTAAAAAGGCCAAAGAGACTCTTCAGCAAGTAGTGGCAACCATTCTTGAAGACAAAGTGGTAGAAGAGATGGAACCAAAAATCATGATGATCATTCAGGCCCAAGAAGAAGAGCCAGCCCACGCATAGGGGCTGCCATGTGATGTTTTGTTTTATTTTATTTCAATAAAAATGCAAAGGACCAATTGAATAAGTTGGATCCAAATGCATTATGTTGCTGAATTTTATTTTAGTGTGTTTAATCCACTTCAAGTGGTGTGTGTTTGCATGTGGCGCATGAAGGGCTTAAAGGGAGGGATCCATTCCTTTCTTAAAACTCTTTGAATGTGTTTGAATTTCAATAAGTTCTGAATGGAGGAGTTACATCAGCAAAGTAAAAGGATTGAAGAGCTTTCAAAGGCAAGAATGGAGTTACAAAGACAAGGAAATTAAGTGCATAAAGAGCATTGAATGCTATGTTCCCTGGTCAGAATAACAATCAAGAAAGGGAGTTACATGAAGCAATCAGCCACTAAAAACACGTTCAGGGCTGAAGCATATCACTATCTTCCTCTTTTAATTTGTAACTCCTAGCCTAGGATTCTTCTAGAGAAATTACACCTCATCATTTTTTTGTAACTAGGCTGAATTTCCTTCTTCTTTATAAGGACCACTCCTTCAATGTAATAGACAGATTATGAATGAATTAGTATTTTTTTTCTGAGTGATTCAGATTTGTGAGAGTGATTCTCATAGTTCTTGAGTGATTCAAGAATTAGGCTTATCAAGGGTTTGCCACCACCTTTGTGTGAAGTCTTCATCTTCCATTTCACTAAAACTTCCCCTCTTTTATGTCCATTTCCCTTCTATCACGAAATTCTTCTTCTTCTTTCTCACATTTCAGAGTTCTCATCATCCAAGATCAATCCTAGACGATCCATTTCAGCCCTTGCATCAACTTGGGGCGTATCAGTGAGCATAGGCGGTAACCTAATAATTAATCATGAACTTGTAGAATCTTTAATTCTTTATATCTAACTAGCATATATGCTTATAAAAGCAATTGGTTTCAGCTTCAGGACTTGGTTCATTGATTCTCTCTTTTGAAAAGTTTCCATAACATGTTAATAGAAATTCAAGTCATTTGTGTCTAGACTTTGAATTCTAAAGCACTACTACAGTAGCGTATCAAGCAAAACCTATGTACGTAATTGAAGAGTCGTTTATGTTGATCGATACAAGCTAAGTCATTCGCATTGACTGAAGAAGTACAGGAAATTAAAAACTGGTGGCATTTTATTGAGATAAGATTATTAAACTTAATTACTTGCATATATAGTTTTTTCGCTTTGATTAAGTATGAACAAAATTTGAAGTGTTTGAGGATTAGGAATAATATTTAGATTTGTTAATGGAATTTGAACTAACTGGTTGTGTTTAAATTGATGTTTTTCCTCTTCCAGTACTCTTGGTCTTCTTTGGAAAACGATGGGAGCATTGTGAAAGTAATTAATGAGTTAGAAAAGTGGGGTGATGTTCCTTTCACTTATATTTGAGAAGTGACGAATGAGTTTTAACTTGTCAAACTTAGACTATGAAGCACTAGTATACCCTCATTTCAAATAGATAATAAATAGGTTTATTTTTATAAATATAATTTAAAATAAAAAAGTGGGTGTATAATTTGTGTAATCCACTTATCTTAAACATTATCAGTCCACTTATGATGTTGTTACCTAACTTTATCCAATATGTTATAGAATCCTGAAGACGAATTTATCATGTAACTATGCCAATTAGTTTCAATATTTTTGGAACTTGATTCACTGCAAGAAAAATGGTGAATTGTGATGACTTATTAAAATACATTATGCGGTAGCTTAAACTGTTGCAAAACAACATTTTGCGTTTATTAGCGTCATAATTATTGTTGCAATAAATTAGAAAGACTGACTTATCTTTAGTTGGAAATAAAGGCGGTAATATCATTTAATTGGTTAATCATCACTTCCAAGCGAGGCTTTGTACAAACGTTGTTTGAATTGTTGCAGTTTGATGGCTATAAGCGGTTTGATTGTTATAGAAGAAAAAAGATAGACTTGATACTGACCTATTGACATTGTCATACAAATATGAGAATAAGGACACTCCTGATTAAGGTATTATCTCTATTACCGAATTGTATTTGTTATATATGAACATATCTCTATAAAATCTTTATATGATTACTTCAAGGTTTCTGTAGCGTATAAATACACGTTAAGGGGAGATTCCTCAAGTACTCACTACCTTATTTTTCCGCCAGCTTTGTTGACTTAAGCGTTAGAATCCCTTGCAAGTACCCACATCCAAATCCAAAACCAGTTGATCACTGGATTCGAGAAGACGAAGACCCTTCCAAGAAGAAGCATCGCACAAAGTACCCCATGCACATTGTCAAACATCCTTACTCAAGTTTAGTAATCTCTTACTACAATATTGGCGTCGTGTGTGCGGAAACGATAAGTTGTTTCCCATCCATCTCTACCATGAAGGGGAGGAGGTTACACCCAATTTATTGGAATTTCATCCCTCCTATATCCTCCCATACAAGGGCTCTAATTGAGAGGACGCATCATTGATTGTACATTTCTCTTTCTCTTGGGGCTGCTTCCCAGGCCAATGCCTAATTGAGACAAGATAACGTTTTTCAGTTGCAGTCGGATATCCCTAATAACCTAGATCAAATTAGCCTCACCAAGACTTGAGATTCACACTATATACCTAGCTTTTGGTATTTGATGGATTTTGCAACGTATTTTGAAAACGGTTGTATGTTTCTCTTAATAGAAGTTTTTTCCGAAATTTAAAATAAGACATATGTTGGACCAATAAAACAAGACACCAAGAGAACCCGACTTCATATCTTTACCTAAACCTTAAAACATTGAGTTTATGAGTCAGATCTCTTATACAGTCTTTTTCACCTCTCTTATTCTTAACTAATGTGGAATTTCAACTCACATTTAAATTCTCAATATTTTCTCCTCAAAGTGCGAGTTACCATCACATTACCATGCTCTCCTTAATGGAAACTATTCACACTTACACTGTTATTCACTTCACTGCACCAATTGGACGTGCGACCTAGCCACACTGCCATGAAAACTTTCAATATATGGATCAGTCATCATGACTACACCAATAATTAACTTTGATATCACTTGTAAGGGTAACAGAAGAGTCCAAAGGCATGAGAGCATGTTATCAATCAGCCAAAATCAAAAACCACCAAAAGATGTGCTCAAGTGGTGTGTCTCGTTTATTTCATTGCGTCAACGAGATACATTACCAGAAAAACTTACAATGTTAAATTATTGGTGTATACTTACATATTTTTGGTTCCTAATGTCTCCCCCAACGCTATCACGGTGAAATATGTATAAAAATATACGTATGGTTTGACTATTAGCTATACCATTTCAATGTCACTTGATTTGATGGATATTTGTGATGAGATTGGAGTACCTTCAATGGGCACATGGTTGTCAAAACAATATATTCCTTTTTAGCGTAAATCATAAACAAGATAAAGCCTTAAACGCTATTAGCTTGTGTTTCTTTTTCTCTGTATTGGGCAGGGAATGAGGGCTGGCTTGCACGTGAGATGACAGAAGGATTCTCACAAGTCACAACAAAGAGTGTGCAACGCGTTTTTTTGGGCAACGTGAAAAAAACATAACAAAAGTTTAATTCAAGATAAAAATCGAAGGATTAAAACAAAACGCGTTTTACTTAACCAAAATGAATAATGATTGAAATGTTCCATCTACCAAATCATTTTTATGCCTCCAAATAAATCAAAAGCACTATTCTCACTCAAGTTTTTGAGTCATTTCATTTTTAGAGGGTATTCACCGTTGAGAGATAGTAGTGACTAATTTCTAAATTGAACGTGCTTGCATCAAACGGTAAACAACTTATCATAAAATACGCTTCATTTCTAAAGACGAGAATTAAACCCTCAATCTTTTAGCGCATCTTCAATGCTAGCTTTTAGAGTTAAGTTCTTAAGCTAAGAACTAAGAACCAAGTTTTTAAGATTGAAGATTTGACGTGCAATTCTTGGTTCTTAAAAATAAGAATTAGTTTTTATATAAGCAACTTTACTTTATGAGTTCTTAGCATAATTTTTTTTTCTCCCTCATCCAAATTGCTTTATTACTTTAGGAGTTTTGTTTTATTGCTTTATGAAAATAAAAAATATTTAAATAGTGTGGTGTGGTGAGACTAAATTAATAGCGCTAAGAGTTAAGAATTTGTGGTTGGAGCGAAATCTGCAAATGTTGTTTAAACACATGTGACAGTACAAGCTCACATAAATAATGCTAAGAACTAATAACTACAAACCTAGGGATAGAGATGCTCTTAGTTAAGAGATGAGGTGAACTAACCACCATATCACACTTGTGATTAAATTTGAGTCATTAATGAAGGGTTCGCCAACTAATGTGTGTAAAACTTTTTATAGTTAATTATCGTATAAAGCATTATGGTAATTTGTGAATTCCGCGGTGCCCAAATTTTTTTTGGTATAATATTTAATGTTTTCCGATTTTTATTTTGGCTTAAATATGTTTTTGGTCCCTAAAAAATTAGGGTATTTTGATTAAGGCCCCTCTAAATATTTATTGTTGGTATGTACCCTTATTTTGAAATTATATGGAGGTATAAGCTCCTCTCGTTACCTTTACCTAACAGACGCTGACGTGGCATATTTTAGTGGACCTAAAATAAGGAACCATGATTTTAGAGGACCTAAATTAAAGAACCATTATTTTAGAGGGACATAAAACTCAATTTTTATCACGTCTAAGTCCCTCTAAAACTATGGTTCTTTGGTTTTGATCCCTCTAAACGACATAAGTTGACAGCAGGGGCTGAAATCTCAGTATCATTTTGCATTTAGGAGTGTATACTAACAAAAAATGTTTTGAAGGGCCAAACCAAAAGACCATAATTTTAGAAGACCAAAAATATGTTTAAGCCTTTTTTTTTTTGAAATAAAAAATATGTTTAAGCCTTTAATTTTTCCTATGTATAGTACTTTCATAATAATATCACATTAATCTTTTTTTTTTTTCATTCAAGAAACCAACCACCGGGACTTTAAGAAAAGCTTACCATTATCAGAAAAAGTGGGTTGTGTCCTTTACTCATCAATACAAAAGCAAAATACAGGTAGTAAATTAATGTCAATGCACTTATGTTATGATAATTTTATTTGTATTATTTTAATTAGACATTTAGTCCAATAGTTTGGATTATGGGTAATTTTAGTCTTCTGCTAATTTCTAGTGCATATTTAATTAGCCACTCCACACTTTTTTAATTGTTAAAATCGAGTCCCTCAACAACTACTCAAAACTCTTAAATTCTCATTTTTTAAATTTTTTGTCAAATTAAATCAACTTAATCATTGTAGAACTTTTCCCCATCAAAATACGCTAAACTAGCTAAATTTCAATAAAAAACAAAAAAATCCCAATTTTCCATCTTTTAGAACCCTAATATCATATATTCAGCACATTCCTTCAATATTTAACTATTTTATTTTTTTCAGTTTATGACTTTTAAAATTGCATTGTATATCCAATCCATCATAAACCCTACACCATTTGAAAAGGAAATGAAGATAATTAAAAGAATTTGGGATCAAAATCACATATAGTCCAAACTAAGCTAAGAGGACAAATGAAGCCATTATTATAAAAAATATGTGATAGGCGACTTTATTTTATGAACTTTTCAAAAAGATTTTTAATAAGAGCTTAAGATACAAGTCAATGTAAATTATAAAAGGAGAAAAAAGACACAATTGTAAAAAAAAGTTTATAAGAAGCATAAAGTTAGTCTTGTCTAGTCTTAAAACCGCTATAGAAGCTAAGCACCAAGTAGGCTAGAGAGCTTAGCAATGATATGGTATCAGAGACAGAAAGCAAAATTTGTAGTTTATAAGTTATCAGATCAGATAATGAAAGAACTTTCATATTGTCCACTGTTGTAGGTACCACAAAATTTCTTTTCTCATTTAACACAAGAAAATGAAATTTTTAAGTGGTCCAAATCCAAATAGTTTGCATATCTGTTTCCATACGATGCTGACTCAAACTAGAAAAAGCCATCTCTTGTACTCATTTTCTTCTTCTATATCTCTTTTCTCTCTTGAATCATTAGATTGGGGAAGACCGTCATCAATTATGCTTTTCTTCTTTTTTCCCTTTCTTTTTGATCACTTGTCAAAAGTTCTTGGCTTGTGAAATGACTAATGAATTGAAGAAGCAGACAAACCATGACCCATATCTACCATATAACTAATTAATATGACTTTTATTGAAATTAATTTCCTCAGTATAGTAATTTTCATTCTCTCTTCCTACTAGGAGGTTGGAAGTTTAGTAGTTACTATAGAAAAATTAATACTCTAAAATAAGATACATTGTTCATGCTGGTTTCCTGAATGGTCTGCTGGTCTAGATGGATTGTCTCCTGCCATCCAGTCTGCAACTCGGAACAAGCGGAACATAAAAAAGATACATAGTTCATCAATTTCATGTCCAAAGAGGTTCCCAAGCAGAGCCAAAATTGTTGTCCTCTAAGAAGCAGCTCATATCAACATGAGTTTGTGGCTGAATTATGTTCTGTTGTTGTTCTGGTGATTGAGTTTGAGTCATTTCCATGCAAATTAGTGCTAGTAGATTAGCATGTTGGCACTGCATGTTAACCATTTCAGCTTGAGCTTTGGCTAGTTGTGCTTGCAGCTCACTAACTTGCTTTTGAAGTTGGCATATTGCACCTGCACAGCCATAAACTGGGTCTCTGATCCTAGCATTTGCTTCATACACCATGCTACTCACAGCATCTGCTCTCTGGGATTCTGGTAGCTCCTGAAAATTAATGCAATTTTCTTGTTGTTAACTACAAATTGTACTCCAAGTAATTTGAATTTTGAGTAGTAAATAGGAAAAATTGTGCAGTGCAGGCTATGTGTTTAATGCCCCCTTTGACCAGAATTCATAGTATTGATTCCAAAATGTGGGCACCTAAGTTTGACCTATGATCTAATAAAGTGGTTACACTATGGGAGCATCCCAGAAAAGAAAGAAAAGAAAAAAGATTAACAAGCAGGATGTTATCTTTTCTTTTAACCCCAATGTATCTAAGTAAATCATGTTTGAGTCGCTATAATCATTATGATGAAATGCAAAACTCTTCATAACAAGTGTTCAATACAGTTGTATTCTAAGGACTCGAATGAGAGACTTTCTACTTGAATAATTTTGTCCCCTTTCTATGTTTTCTTAATTAAATTGTGTCATATAAACATGAGTATAGAAATTTTAACCTTACATTTTACATTGACATTATTTAATTGGTGAAAAAAAATAGAAGGATAAATAATTTTATATTTCCTATTGCTTAAGCTAAAATAATAACCCCATGCCTTCCAATTAATGTATGGAGGATGTTATTTGACTTGCCATTTTTTTCTTTCTAGAAAGATTAAAAAGTGGTGGGAGTAGAAAGAAGATAGAATTATGCACAAGCTTTGATGTGTTAGGAAGTTAGAAAACAACTCATCATGCCCATCAATAAGGTACTAGCTTTTTTCTCCCACTTTTGACCAAAACCCATGATTTCATTTCTCCAAAATGACCAGTGACAATTCAACTAATATTTTGCTGTCTTTCAAGAAAATGGCATGCCATGAAGTGTGAAATGGTCACACACAAAAAATTAAATAATAATGTGAAAAATGTATGTTACCTGCAAGAACTTGATGATGTTGCTAGCTCCAAAGACTCTATGAGCAATGGTGAACTTGAGTGGATCAGTGGGAGGGAAATAGGGAGCCAGGACACACTTCTCCACACACCTCCGGCGGAGAATCTTGCAGGCTGCACAGGGACTAACCACCACTGGCTGAGGAGATGTTGGAGGAGGAGGAGCGGCGGCGGCGGTGGCAGAGGGAGAGCGCTGAGAGGGTGAAGGGAAAGGTATAGGGGATTGTGTAGGAGGTGAAGAAGATGAAGATGGGGGAGAGTTAGAGAACATGGTGGGAACATGGATTGGGATTGGTGGGGAATTCACTTTGTGTGCCATCGTGTATTGTGAGAAACAGAGGAAAACAGAGGCAATATTTGAAGGGATTTTGTTTGGCTTTTGCTTTGTGGCATGTCATGGAAACTAAAGGGTGCGTGTGGCTATATATATAGACCAAAGGGGAAACATGTTGGGTCAGAGTGGGTGACTTCATCCTACGTATTATAGTGGCAAAATGACCGTGTATTTTGGAAAAGCCGTATGAAATGTCCTTCTTTGAAAAAAGATGACTCAATGGAATAACAACTCACACTTCACTTTTTTTTTTATACTCAAATATTATCAAGTTCTAAAAAAATTAATAAATTAGTTCTCATCAGGATTCGAACCGTAGACCATTTTCTCTTCACCCTTTCAAACCTTTATGTCTCTTATCTCTTATCATTTAAGCTAACTTTCGGAGACACTTACACTTCATAAATGGTTAGAAATTTGATTTCCGATCACCGAAATTGAAAAAAATTCATTAGTGAATCTCATGTGTTAGATTATAAAATGAGATATTAGTCTCATGATAAACGATAATGGTTAAGAACAAAAAATATCCTCGATGAAAAAATGTTCGCGGTTGATTGCAAATTGTAAGTCGCACACTAAGTTAGTAAAAAATGAGGGAGTTCAAAACTAGATATAAACTTATGTTTTTATTTTTTATAGGCAAATATTAGTTGTTAGTAAATTAGTACAAATTATTCATTCTCAGGATTCGAACCTCACCCTTCACCTGCAATTACCCTTAACTCAATCATTCACCTTCAATTACCCTTAACCATGTGAGCTACGAAACCATCCAAATAAAAACTTATAAATGCATCACAATTAAGAAACACTTTAAGCTTGTATTTATAACGTTTTTCTTGCTCATGTTTTTGTTTTAAAGTATTGTAAAATGTAATTTAAATATTTATTTTGGATAGTGTGTATGTACATAAATGACCGTTTACACATTATATTTTCACGGAAGTTTTACTCATTGAATTTAATTAGTTAAATTATTTAACTTGTTTTTTTTACAACAAAAAATAAAAAAACTACAAAAAAGACTACAAGACTAACACCTCCTAGTCGAGATGAGAGTATTCTGCTGAGGTGGAGCCTCAAGATGAGTATAGGAATACTGAAGGCTAGCTCAGGAAGACAATTTGCTGCTACGTTTGCATCTCTAAAGAGTACAAGAGAGTAACACTCCAATCACGTCTCAAAAGAAGCAGAAGATCAAGGAACTCCAAACTAACTCACGAAAAGATGTCCGTCATGCGCCAAAATTTCCACAATTTCTAAACAATCCACCTTACATATAACCCTTAGCACTCCGCAAGATTTTTTTTTTAATGAACAAGATGTTTAAACTGTACATTGTGGAAATTATTTAACTTGATGGTGATTTAATTCTTTTTCACTCTGAAAGAATTTAGTAGTGTGTAAAGGGATTTTGTTGTGGATGCTATCAATCATGACATGGTCAAACAGTGGTCAATGGATTTTACCATGTGTTTCAGTTTTGGTGTGTTTTTACGAAATAAAAAGAAAACTGGAGGGTTAACTTAATAATTTTCAATGTATGATTTTTCAACAGAATCGTTATCCTATTAACGAAGATTACTTAAAAAATAATATACAAGAGAATATGATACAGCATCAACCTGGAAAGTAGTGTACGAAATGAGACTTACAGATAATTATCCGTTGTTTTCTTTGACACGGATATGTGAAATTAAGAAAGAATGGTTTGTGGCTGCTTCTGATTTTTGTTTTGTGAAATCAAATTGTATGCTAATGTAATATTTTAAGACTTTGGAAGTGACATTTTGGAAGACACTCTTATTTATCGTTTATCTTCATCTTTTAATTTTATTGATTTATCTTTTGTTTGTCGAACAAATAATTCTATAGTAGATAATTTGACAATTTTCTTCTAGTGATTTTATTTGGATTGAGGATCCGATACCTGTTTCTTTAATTCAGGTTAATGACCTGGCCTCCGCAGTTATTATTTTTGCTTAATGCATTTTGATCTTTTGAAAAGGGAGAAAATATTGAAAATTTAGTTGATTGATTCACCCAAACGACTGACTTTATAGTCTTGCAAATAAACTTCTATGAAGATTGTAGATAATAATACAAATGGATGGTTGGTAACAAAACTGTAAATTTCTCAAGCCATTTAGGGTCATTTTTAAAACAGTTTTCAGAAACAATTTTTAAAAACAGTTTTCAGAAGAAAAAAACAGTTTAACTGACATATTTTCCAATATTTAGAAAACTGATATCTGAAAACTAAAAACTGAAATTTAAAACATCTAAATTAGAACTGTTTTAAAAAAGAATTTAAACATGTTTTTAAAACAGGTCATAACAAACAGGTTTTCAAGTTTTTAAAAACTGAAAACTGTTTTAAAAACTGCAAGCAAAAATGTCATTAACTTACACTATATTTCGGCAAATGTGATTATTTTATTTGAGATTATAGCAATAGAATTTTAATGTAAAACATGGTACCTTCACTTTGTGGTGTTCTGTCCTCCAATTAATAATAATAAAAAAGGAAATGAAGTTTACCCGGGCAGTTCTTGCAAGGTTTTAAAGATGAAACTTGTACGAGTAATGATTTATATAGTTAGATGTTATGATTATGTTTATTTCGACAATTATCACAATACAGGCGTAAAACAATGACGGTAATAATTGTGACCAATGGTAGTAATAATAATAGCAAAGAAAACAGTGACGGTTATATAGTGACAACTGAACTGACACACAAGGTATAATAAAGATTAAAATTTCCGACATGATGACCATGACTTGTTAGGCATATTTCATATCCAGAGGCAAACAACTGTAAAAAAATGGTGTTCAATTTCGAGGTTTATATTCACAAAACTATTGGATGACTATGCAGCTTGCAATTGGTATTGGCCACAAGAGACTGTAAAATTCTTAGAGATTTCAATATTGGACTAAAGAATAAATTATAAGTAGATTAAATATCATATTTTTCACCTAAAATTATTGAATGTATGAGTTCTTTACTTTAACTATTAAGTTGCTCAACACGTTTTTTCGTCTAATATGTGAGACTTCTTATTATAATTGGTATTCCAACAAATCGTTCACCGAAAATCTTTTATCCGTGTTTACGGTGGTTTTTGGTAAACAAATATCCTCTTAGTTCGACTAAAGGAAGTTTAGAATTAGGGTTCTTTTGGGAAAATGTCTTGCCAAAGTGTTGTGTGTGAGTTGATATTTTCGACAACAGTGACTGATTCAGAAGAAATTGGATTTCATTAAATGCGGATCAATTACATGAAGATCAAAGTGTGACAAAGTAAAAAGGAAACTGCAAGAAACGTAAATTTCGACACGAAATTAAACAACAGGACTAGCAAAATTAACAAGCAACGCGACAGGCTTAAATGCAAAAAAGATAAACATCTGGTTCTGCAACGTACTCCTCCATCATCACGTCTTGCTCCTTGAGTCTCATTGATGCGGACATCAGAGCTTTTTAGTGAGTTTTTCAGAGTTGAGTTGGGAACCCCTTTTTTGACTTGAATTCTCCTATTTATAGAGCTACATGTCCCGCGTGTTCTTGGCGGTTTTTCTCCCTTACTGGATGGGTTAGTGAGTCTGATTCCCCACGATCTGATGCTTGCCCCGGAAGTTCCCTGCGTCGTGGTGGAGATCGTATTCTTCAACCGTTTCAACCGCCTATTAGCCACGTATTCAGCCATCGTGGTGAAAACCTGACTCAGTCAATGCTGCACGTGTTAAATACGCCCGTGTTTGTAGCAACAGTCACCACTGTCCCTTTGTCGAATTCGACCTCTTCTTTAACTTGGCGCATTTCACCTTTCTCCTTCAATCCATTTTCGACTACCTTGTGTGCTTTGGGCCGAATGTTTTTTGGGCCCAAATATTGGTCCAACAATCCGACATCTCAATTGTTTGTTAGTTGTGATGTGTGAGTATATAATAATTTACATATGATAGTTATAACTTTACGAAAATAGAAAGAAAAAAAACATATCTTAGTATACTTTTTGTTGAAGAACAACTTGTATTAAGATGCATTATCTTTCTGTTTTTTTTTTAACAGTAAATCAAACACGTTTTAAGTTAAATCTTAATTCAGTTGGCAATGGAAACTAGCATCATATCAACATGGAATCATCGATAGAACTGCTCCTCCATGAAAGAGTGAAAGAGATATGAGGCAACGATTGCATAAGGTGTTTCGGGTTGAGTAAAATACAATTTTCTTTCCTGCATTGATAATTCATTTTCTCTTCCGTGAGACATTTAAAGTATATATATGTGACATTTTAGGCATATGAGAAGAGTGTTAAGCCAAAATAAGCAACACAAAACACCCCTAGAAAATGAGAGAGTGAATTGGATCAAGTTAGTGTGAATGGTACTGCATGATAGAATTTTACCCCTTGATTAGGGGCGTATCCAGGATTTTCTTATAGGGGGCGAAATATAAGACTAAAAAAATCTTCATTGAATATTATATAAACTTTAAATTATAAAAGATTATTTAAATACAACTCTTCGTTATTTCATTGTACTAAATTTATCAATTATGGTATCAAAATCTTCAGTAATTTCTCTCTCGATATATACAATTAATAAATTTATGAGAAGATCATCTTCAATTGTTGCAAAACCGAAGTCTTAACAACTTTCATTTCATAAAAAGATCGTTCTGTAGATTCGATCTGTTGAAACAGGGAATGTCAAAACAAGATGTATCAATCTATCAACAAGTGGAAATATTGTTGTTTTTCCAGTTTCAACTAACTTCTGGTAAAACTCGGATAAACTAGAAATTTTTCCTAAATTAGGATCTCGGAAAATATCTGAATGATAATGTCTTAGTTGGAACTTGAAACGACAAATTTCTCTTTTCTAGCTCGGAAAAATTATCTGCATAAAATTTCTCAATAAGCTTACAAATTTTCTCATAACCAAATGATTTAAAATTTTCCTTAAGATCTAAAGTTGAACTAAGTAAGAGAAGCTTCACTGCTTCTACACTAAATCTTCTATTTAATTCAGATAGTTGCAAATCAATTGCAGAATAAAATACATATATCCTATAATGATGTTCCTTATCTCCATCTTGTTTCTTATGACGACCATTACCCATAAAATAATGGGCTTTCATGTCATGAACTTCAACTTGATGAACATCACAAAATGTTATAATATCTTCTATATAAAAATACCTATAGTCGGTGAACATTTCAAAAAAATTGAGGGTGCGATGACCCCTGCTTGCCCCTACCTAGATACGCCTCTGTCCTTGAAACTTTTCTTTGAACCACAGCGGATCCAATCCCATCATGTGCGAAATGAGAGATCTTCTAGCTTGTTTAATTAAATTTGATTGATTTTAATTTCTTTAATTTAGTTTAATTTGGCTCACTATTATTGACCAAAACTTCAAAAATAATGCCTCAGTTTGTGTCATTTTGTGTTCTTGATTGAAAATAATATAATGTTGTTTATCCACATATATGAAACATAGTTTACTAACAGGAACCCTCCATATTGATCAATCTTCTTGGATTAATGGTGTTAGCTCTACGAGTTATTCTTCCACACAAATCTTCAAAAATCTCTAAAATTACAATATTCTAAGCTGATCATCTAAAAATAATGTATTTGAATCTCCACCGGCAAAGAAAGCTTTTATGATGGTGAGATCTACACATAAATACAAAATAATTAATTAATTGATCAATTGACTTAAAAGCCACAACTTCAAAGTCCAAAATGTTGATTCAAAAAAGTCCAAAATGACTATTAAAATCACTCAAGATTTTCATTAATACTACATTAATCTTAATTTTTTTATTTTTTTTAATCTTAATTGATTAGAGCATTCATAATGCAGGAATTGTCTAACCCATTGCTAGCTATAAGCAAAGTTACTATTTTTTTCAATTGGAGGATGCTCACTTGGAAAGTTGATTGCTTAAATATAAATAATAATTGCTTTAATGTCTTGCAATATTGGTGAATTTCATGAACTTACAACTTTTGAAAACTAAAAGCCACACCAAAACTACATCTAGATTATATAACTCAAAGCTAATTTTGGTTTTTAGATATTTTTGAAACATAAAATTAACTAAAAATTATCACAAATGAGGCCTAAAAAACATAGTAAAATAAAAGATTGGTAAATTTTAGCACAAGAGACACCCCCTGATTTCATGGCGGTTTTTTTTAGAATAATTATAACTTCACATCTCATCTTTGAGGTATGGGGAGGTGGAAGATGAGAGAGATAGGAAGAAAGGAGAGAGAAAATATAGATGTGATAGTTGATTTGATTGATAAAGAAGAAAGAAATAGATAGAAATTAAGGTGGAAAAGTGGTGGAGAGGTCTGTATATATCATAACTCATTTTTTTACTATGACAAAATAGAAAGTTAAAAAAAAGTTGATTGATGTGGTACCTTAAGCCAGATTAATGCGTGATACCTAATACGAGCTAGTTCAATAATAAAGACTCGTGTATTGATTAAAATTTTGATTTTGTTCTATCATAGTAATGCAATGTTCTATTTTTAGGGACGTGAGATATGCGAGTTGTGTTTTCTGAGTTTTGTTCATCCATCAACCATGATCATTTTACTCGCATCTCCATCATCATCATTCGTTTCCACCACTCGTCCATATTTCATTAAAAAATGAATTTCATGAGATAAAGTTAATTGACAAGTGAAGTAAAATCTAAAAATGTAGTATTTACCTTAAATAACATGATAATAATCTATTAAATTACTTAATGCAGGTACCACACCCAAAAAAGATTCAGGGTACCATAGAATTTACCTACAAAAAACATAAAACTAATTTGCCGTGTAGGAAAATGCTACAAATAATTTTATACACGAAAACACATATTACAAAAGTTATATACATTTTGGTTTCTTTAATTTGATTCTCTTCAAAGCTATCAATACTCAGATCATGACCCGAAAAAAGGCTGACTAAAGCATATATGTAGCTGCTGATTAGCTATGAAATTAGATACTATATTTCCTAACTAATTATCTGGTGTATAATTATGTCACATATTTTACTGGGATATATATATATATATATGTTAGAATTCTGAATTCCTAAAAAAATCATATAATTGTGTTTTGGCTTTTTCTATATTTGGCATTTCTAAAAAAACATTTGAGCATAAGAATCTTATGCTGATGTGAAAATAACAGCAGGCCGGCATTGCAAATGTCTTCTAAAATTCACACTGTAATATAGCTGTTCATTACGTTGGAGAGACATATAAAATCTTTTGGAATACAAAAGCTAATAGTTGATTCAACCTTGTCATTCATAGAAGTACTCATGACATGTTTTAATTCAAACTCATACCATGTGCGTAACTTTGCAAACTCGACCTGATGCATGCAGATTGCAATGCACGTCAATTGCGTGATGAACATTCATTCCAAGTTTCCAACAGCTAGAAAACAATAAAAAAAAACAAACATGGAGGTGATAAGAGATACACTAGAAAACACGCATATATAATCCCTTACGCAATAAGAATCAGCTTAAAAAGGAAAATTATTTGTCAATGCATGCCAATTTAGGTGTAGAAGCCAACTTATTTACAACAATTTCCTCATGGCATGATTGCATTTACTGATCAAGAAAAAAAATTGAACATTCTCTGTCTTGTTACAGAAAATGTATGTCACCTCTTCTTGTATATGGGTACCCCGATTGCTCATCGATCGAACTATTTTCTCCTTGATTACCATGTGAAACTTTTAAAATAATTAGCACCCCATCTAAAATGGAAAGTAATTTCTAAACCCCACACAATTTATCAACATATGCGGGTTCTAATGGCCTAAAAATTAAAATCACTTGTAATGTGTGAAGTTATTAAAACCGTTATCAATGGTACATGAATTATATATTTTTAATGATGACACTTGTCTTTGAGTCTGAATTATAGAACATCAATTTCAAAGTCAAGAATAAAATCATATATATCTTTAACCGTTATAACGTGACACATGACTCATAGCAACAGCTGCTAATTCGTTCAAAGTCAATAAAAAACGTGCTTAATTAATAAACAATAATATTGAGATATGCATGATTCAACAGTTCATGCATGTATGTATGTATGATTGTTGCTATAGTTCATCTCCCCCAACCCGTAGAAGTAGAACTAGCTAATCTACGGAGGATAACACAGTTAAGTAGCTTTCAATCATGATTAATCCTCGTAGTTTCAAAATGATCGGTTTGGTCTTCACTTACCGCAATAGTGTCGGACTTTTTTCCGTTCAAAAACCTGGTGCAGCAACAGTTGTTTTGGACCCCTTCATATCATGTTCATGGAATCCATTCTCAAACTTTGGATGCCACTGTTTCGATACAGATACAGTAGCAACTACCCGCTACTTTGGGGACGATGTTCTACACATTAGGGTGGCCAATTCTCTGTGGATTTTGGGGGAGGGTGGTGAAGACAGGTTGTTGCCCTTTGTTGTTGTTAGGATCACTGTCTTGGAAAAGGAACTACAACATTTCAACCTTTCATACATCGTGCATGATGTGTTGTTTTGACTTTTTTTTTTTTCAAAGAAACACAGATTGATATTCAAAGATTGTCCGACGGCACTTACAATAATGAACACAAACGCAGTGGTGGTCACCAATTAATTTTTTAATGAGAGTGAACACAAATGGATGAAGAAGATAGAGAAATAAAATTAAGAAATATGAAGTGGATCTGAGGCTACTACAACCCAACGATGTGGTGGAGCACTGTTTTTTAATAAAATTCAGCAACATCTTAAACTAACAGAGGGTTCCTCGACAACACCAATGAGGCGAAGTTCAGAAGAAGTAGAAGAACACGTGGTTTTGATCGATGTGTGATTCACATCGAAAGGGCACCGTCACCGATGGTGCGAGGTGTGGTTTGGTCAGATCCTCTAGGGTTCAGGTCGCAACACAACTTTGAAGCATGGTGGTGCCATAAAGTTTCACGTTTTGGGACGGTGGCCGCCGGGCTAAAGAGAATAAAGGCTTGGTGGTGGCCGTTTGTGGTGAAAAACATGGTTTGGAGATGGATGAGGCGTGGGCTCGACATGTACAATGGTTGGTTTTTTCAAATTTAATTCTGTTAAATTATTTTCATAAATTAATGTATGATAGTATATGCATTAAATTTATTTAAATTATAACTAATCAGTAACTATTTGTGACAAAAAAAAATTTGTCACTAAACTTTGCCTCTATATAAATGGGATGAGGTGTATATTTCAGATAATAATGAGGTGAAGTGTCATTCTTACAAATCTTAAGGGGGTGATTGTATTTTGCTCTTCTTTTAATATTTACACATAATGACAAAAGCGGCGGTAATCCGTAATGCTCACTCGAATTAACGGAGAATGTGATAGATTGACATTATCGAATAGCACCCTTTGATGAGAGATATGACCAACACTAAGCTCTGCTTGTATTCAGTTTCACTAACAAGCATTCAAAGAAATCCAAATTTCTATAGTAGGAATGTAGGATTAGGATAGCATTATTATTATTTATTAAAAATATTTCTCTAATTAGAGAATGCAAGCTAAATTTCTTTTGGCAAAAAATACCAAACACATAGGATGCCAATTTACCACGTAATATGAATAGATACACATGCCACCACATAAGAGACACGAATATTCTTTAGCAACCACCATCCTCAACTACTAGCTTACGTGGCATTGCTTTGAAAATAACTTACGCCTAAGACCTTTGTGAAACTTGCAATTTGTAGTAATTTTTAGCCGAATTAATGTTCAAATTAGTCACTGATTTTATAAGTTGGGTTTGATTTTAGTCTTTCGACGTAAAAATAATGTTTAGTGCCAGTTATTTTTATAATTATTGACTATTTTTTCCTGTTACTAAACATTATTTTTTCTGCCGAAAGACTAAAATTAAACTCGTTTACAAAATCAGAGACTTATTTGACTATTAACCATTTTATCCATCACAAACTCTAAATATGCACACGTTGCAAACTATCACTAAAAAACAAAAGTTATTATTCTTTTTACATGTTATGTTGCGAATTGATTATCGGTATAAAAATTACACTAACCATGTATATCTATTAAACTTTTTTTTTTAAGAAATCAAATATAATTAAAAGGTAGCAACACTTGTGCTTGTTTGGTTGGGTCACAAACACTCAATTTTTGTAGGTCAAGATACAAATTAAATATTTATGAATATTTTTATGCAAAATTACAAATAGATCTTTCTAGGCTGGAAAATGCACCAATAGGTTAATCTTTCCCCCCCTTAAGTTGGAAAATAGACAAGGTTGTAACATGGGTTAGTGATGATAGTTGGGGATTGGCGAATATTTCTGTCGTTATTCAATACTTATTTTTGTCTTTAGGCTTCATTATACATTTATACAGTAGTAAGTCTTTCCACAGTTCAAGGCTTTAACTTAGACCACCCTCAACGTAGTCTCCACTCTCTATTGCAATTGGGCCATCGGACCTTGAAATTATTTATTTCCAGGTCTTTTGGGTCTTTAAGTTCACTTTTAGAATAATTTATTTAAATTTATCTATAGCATAAATATTTAAACATGGTCAAATTTATAACTATATTTTATGACCTACTCTCAAGTTCCGAATTGAAATGAATCTCTTCGATTAACTTCCGGATAAGTATTTATGGTTAGACATTCTACATACCTATTTCATGAGAGAGTTGTTCTCTTGTTGTTCCTATTTTCAATAATATCTTATACTTTAAAAAAAAAAATTATACCTACATCATGAGCTTAACTCATTAAATTTTTAAATAAGTGCTTATGTCATAATTATTTATTAACACAAGCGCTTAATTATAGGTTTTTACTGAAACGTATCACAAAAAGAATGACTAAAAGTTGCAAGAAGACTACGATAAGTGTGAAAATGACATTTTACAAACACTTTATGTAGATTTTCGCAAGTCATTACTCATGGTCGTCAGTAACCTAAGGTCTCATAAATGTGACTATTTGTTGTGACCAATGGTCTAGGTCGTTAGCAATTTGAAATCATAGACAAGAGTTCCGATAGATCGTAGCGTCTTTAGTCAACAATGAAAAATTGAAAAGACCGTCAAAATATTGATAGATTTATCTGTCGTTATTTAGGTGGTATATTAGATTACGTACATATTGACAGTTGGAACCATTATTAACTTGACGCGCGGTAACTACTGCTGCAAAGAAATAAATCTACCGCCGTCATTATTGACTGATAATGTCGTTGATGAATTTTTTTTTGTGAATGCTAAGTTAATAGTGACTATTTTCGATGGTTTTTTGGCCTTTATAACTTTCCAAATGTATATATGGAGTGATTTTCTTGTAATGGGTTATTTTCTCGCCATTGGTCTTTTACCTTCTACTTTGGGTTTCAAAATGTGGTTGAGTTGCCTTAAAAGCCTGCCTTAATCCAATGACTAATTCAATCAAGATGTCTCTATTTCGTATAAGAAATGAATCCACACAAGATGAATTGATTAGAAAAATGGTCAAGAAGGATGATAATCCATGTGCCATCTAGCTCTATTTAGTGCAGTGAAAACCTTTTCACGAGTTTAATTTTCAATGAACTGAGACAAAACAAAACAAATTAAAAATTCAATGAATCTAATTGTAACTTCTGAAGCTTTTCAAGTTACTGCTATAACCAAAGACAGAGCTAAGGCACTATGAAGATCATAATGAACTAAGCAAGTGAGGGAGGTCCACCCCGTGTGGACCTTAACTCCTTCTAAAGTTCAAATAATTTGAAATTAAGAGCAAGGGGCCTATATACTAATTCAACTAACTTCATTACTATATTGATTAATTAATCAGCTTCTAATGCCAGGACAAGAAACTGTCTCCTTTTAGACAAACACTAACAAATGTGCAAAGAAAATTATAAAGACAAATGAAACTATATTGAGGCTCATCATCATTATTATTTTTCCTGATAATTGAATCTGCTTTCTTTGTGAAAAACGTTTTTTGGGGGCATGAAAAAGAGTCAACCAAACTGTCACAAAAAAGATGAGCATCAAGTCACCAACGCTGACTAGTGTGATTAATATATAATATAACTATAAGGAGCATTTTATGTGAGAAAATGTTCATGAAATGAGAAAATTTTGATTTAATTTATGAATTGGTAATAATTGATTCTAATGTTGCATAAGTATGCCAAAGCTTATAGAGTGCATTAATATTATTCATACTTGTCAACAATGAAGAGTATTGAAGGAATAATTTTGTTCACAGTTTCAAACATCCCAAAGGCCGAATACTCTTCCTAAGTTCATATTAAGCAAATTTTAATTTAGCTTATATATTATGTCATAAGTGAAAAGCAAACTAATCTTGGAGTCAATTGTTTGAGGTTGATTCTAATGTTGGAGATCTCACATTGCTTAGTGAAGGAAATGATGAAGAAAAATAAAAAGCTTTTAGAGAAATTCCACATTGTCTAGCATGGTAAAAGAAGATGAAGGTCAATGCTATATATTGACTCAAATTTTTTTGTTTAAAAATATATGAATTGGAAACACTTTAAGTTTATATTTGTACTTCTTCTTTTTCTCTTGTACTCTTGTTTTAGCGTGTGTGAAATGCAGTTCAAATATTTACTTTAGAAAGTGTGGATATATTGAGGTCATGGGGTGGTATTTAGAGTGAAGTCAATGCATTGTAACAAATTTCACATAATGTTTTGTTCTGGTTATTGGTTTTGTCAACGACCATAGTTTTTACCCGAATTAGAGTATTTCACATTATATTCTTGTATTGTTGATTGTCTTCCTGTTTTATATCGCTTTGGTTTTCTCAACAGTAGTATCAAAGTCGATGGTTCAACCATGGTGACGACTCTGATGATATCTTCTGTGGGAGACATGATGACACTGTGAAATTACTATTTAGGAATGTTATGACTAGGAACGACTTTGTGTTTAAGCATGTCCATTGTGACTCACCTCTCTTTTCTGAGAACCTACATGGTGCGCGATTTACAATCAGTATGCAGCAGCAATGATGTTGTGATGGAGAAATTGGATGGAAGAATAAATTTTAGCTTGGAGAAAGTCATGGATGATTGATGCAATTAGGATTACACAAGGTGGACATGTAATTAACCAGGTGGCACACGAACTTTTTTCGACACCGATACAAGATATGTGGTGATAACACATGTGCATTGGTTCACATGGAGGCAAGATGTGTAGTGATAGCGCACCGACATTGGCATTTGTGCAGGGTGAGTGGTAACGTTATTTCGATGACTGGAGGACTTTAGGAGAAAACCAACATGGAAGTTGCTCCATAAATTTTCAAGTGGTTTCGACATGTAGACATTCTTGGGACGGTTTACTTCCAAGTAAAGTGTACTCTTTATGACGAAGTGTTTTCGTTTTTCTTTGTCGGTGTAAGTAGTGAGAACTGAGAACTATGATCGCCGGTGTTAATAGTGAATGCTCAAGATACATCCATTACATGTCGGAGATAGTTGATGTTGATTGTAATGATGGAGCAAGTCCAGACCAGGACGTACAATAAGTGAAAAAGGAGGTCAAAAGAGCTCTTAGAGAAGTCTCACATCATCTAGTACAGTGAAGAAAGAAGGAGACTAAAATTATACATTAACTCAAGTCCTTTATGTAAATATATACAAGCTAGAAACACTTTAAACTTATATTAAACTCATATTTGATTATCTTCCTGTTTTGTTTCTCTTTAGTCTTCCCATCATCAATTGTCTACAAATCACTTCTTAATGATACCATTATTTGACAAGCGCACGCTAAGTAAGAGAGTTGTTCTGCCCTCTCCTTAGTCCTCAATAATCATAAAAATGCTAATTTCAGAATTATTACGATCTTAGTGTCTTACAAGACATATGTGTCAAATTTTTTAAAATGTAATTCAATCATAAAAGAAATTGAAAAATATATTCAAAAAGGTATAAAAGAAATTATTAGCATTTCTGCTATCATCATTTCTTTTTACATCAATTTATTATATTATAAGGCAATTTTGTTAGTATATACAATACTTGCTGACTAGTCGAGCCAGTCTAGTTAGAAAATTACATGCCACAAATGTCAAATATTGCATGCTGTCTTCTGACATCAAAACCTTAAAATAGCATTAAGAAAATAGCAAACTTAACAGGATAGTTCTAGAAAATGTTACTTTTTGAAGCAGAAGGTGGCTATACTTAATAGATCAGAACCAATTCAAACAGCATTTCAATATCATGATTCATGTGAATCATTCAGGGATGACTTAACATTATGTAAGAAAAACCAAAATCATTGCATGCTATCATAGCTAAGTAGGATTAAGAAAACAGAAAACTTAAACACTAGAAAACATTACCTTTTTAAGCAGAAGTTGATTACTAGTAAAAGATCAAAACTACCTATTCAATTCAACATCATGTGTATCTTGCAAGGTATGACTCAACATTAAGTTAGACAAACAAACATTCCTCAATATCAAGCTAGCCTTGTACTAATGAATTATTCAACGATATTAAGCAAATAATTATTGAATCAACAAGATCAGAGGCGTCTTTAATTGACAATAGTAATTAGCAGCTAATGACTTTTAAGTGTTCTCCAACCAACAGATGTTTGTTTCAAATGGTAATGTTTGATTTCTCTTTAACAAAGTCTCAAGTTCGAGTCTTGAGAATGAGAATTTGGATCTTTTGCCGCACATATTCTCTAAAGCTCTCTCCTGCAGATCATCATAGCCCATTGCTTTTTATAAATGGTTGGGAATCAGTCTAAATAAAAAACAAATTGTTACATTAAATTTTATGGTTATTTGTCTGCGGCATAAGCTGTAGAGGATCCAAATTTGAGGAATGGCAAAAAACAATTCCGCTGAGAGAGCTGGTTTCACAATAATATGGATGTTTCCAACTCAAACAAGTATATATGTGTAATATTTGAGTACCCTGGAGAATAAACTAAGTGTGATCCATCCCATTTGTCCTTGTGGAAGAAATGAAGAACTGCTTTCATTGGACTAACATAGCATTGCAAGAAAACTGGCTTCCAATATTTGGGGGTTTATCAGAAAGAAGGGTCCACACGTTGTTGCTTAGTTGGACTTGTTTCTTGACTTGCTCACAATCACATGTTTTTATCCTCTTACTTCTAAACATCAAGAATAATACTACCTTTTACAAAGTAAAGCCAAAGTTACTAGCAACAAGTTAAATATTATAAAGGATATATGGTTGTAAAGTTTGGCGTAAGGTTGAATCAAATTAGTTCAGAGACAGAGCCCAAATTTGAGGAAAAATGACTGATTAGGAAGATCTTTATATGCTGGAGAAGATAATTAGTTAACTAACAAGCACCACTATCCATTGGGGGTGTCGTTCTTATTCAGAAATTAACAGATTGTGGGGTTAGAAGAGAAGATGGATTAAAATTTATTGATACTCATCATAAAACACTACAAGAAAGAAAGGGTCATACATGCTTGATTCTTCTTAAGCAAGGTCTCGTATACGAGTCTTTTACATAGGATAAATACTCTTGATGGCTAACCCTGCTATGATGTGGATGTTATCACCTCTAACATGACTGACTTCAGTTGAGAATACCTGTGCTAGACCAAAAAAAAAACTATGTGCAACTGCAGAGTGCAGATTGTAGTTCTTTTGATTGGCTACATTTTGCTCAAAACATGATATGCAACCATATGTTCCAACATCTGGAGCAACATGTTGTGTTTACGTATGTTGGTGGTTCAATCTCTGAAATCAAGATGTTTGTTTGGTTGCTGACTGTATGGGGTTTCAGAAGACTTATCCTATGCTGTGCGTTTTATGCTTTTGTTATCTTCTGAAGGATTGTTTGTTTTTAATCTTGGCTGAAGTAACAAGATTGATAACGTGTGAACCAAGTCTATCTCAAAGTTTGAATTCCGTTTTACTTGGTTCTGTTACTTTATTCTTGTAAGATTTGATTCCTTGAAGATTCTTTCCAGAAGTTTTGTTGTGGACTCCTTTGTTCGTTCAAGCCTATCAAAGACAAGGCCTGAACAACTGATATTTAAGAAGACCTAAACCTAGTTGCTAGGTGTGCCTTTGGTTGGAGAAATTAGGGTTTCATATTCGTGAGTTCACACCGTGTTTCTGTTGTTCTCTCAGCAGCTTTATGTTCTTGTATTAGCTGAGAGTTGTTGCATTAGTTTTTGATCATGAGATCTGTCTTTCAATCTCTTTTGTAAAGGATCGGTCACTGTAGCAGTGATCATTAGAAGTTAGGGGAAGTTTCCTCGTAGCTTAGAGGGAAGGGCTAAGCTAGAATCACTAGTTGTAATAGTGTTAGACATTGAAGAGGCTCTATACTAAGGGGGAATACTTAGGTATAGGAGGGACTTTCATGTATGACCTGAGAGCTATTACTAAGATAGTGGATTGACTCCTGGATTGGTATCCTCCAGACGTAGGTGATGTTCACCGAACTGGGTTAACAATTCTCTGTGTTTTTTTTAGTGATTTATTGTTGCTACTGTGTTGTTTCTACTGTATTAAACGTGTGACTTAATTTCTGTACTGTTGTATAATTGTGGAACCGATTGTCCCAACATCGCGTTCGACATCTGTCCTGTGCGAGAACCAGAATTTCACAGATTTCTCAAACCAATTGCACAAGCACACAAGTTCACACTGAAGTTAATGGAAGTCATGGTTACCCATTCATGCAACTAATAATATCCATTGCATATCCTGTTCTCTCATCACAGAATCTCATAAAGTGAGTTATTTCATTTTCAATTCCACATTTTTTCTTGCCTGTGCTAGAAAAGTTGTGACATTATGTGAATGCTAGGAACTATACAACATGTTAGTTTCACAATAAGGTTGGATAGCACTTATATTTTTAGTCCTGTCCCATTTCAACTAATCAACTGCCAAGTTGTGAGGATCACATCCCATGTTACCATTATCTCTATCTGGTTTCATACTATATGTTTCTGCCATTGTGGGTTTGTCACAAAATTCTATCTTTTCAAGGAAAAAAGACACAACCCAGAATATAAATTGCAGTTTGTAAATCACAGTGATCAGACTTACATTTTCTAATTATTTCTACTGATATGAATCATTATTGATTTTTGTTTTTTTGCCATAGTTATCATGATGGTGATGCTTGAGGCGAATATAATAATTAATGTAGAGCTTCTGGTAAATATGATCTTGCTTAAAGTAGAAAAGCGATTGGCATTTCATGCTTTCAGCACCGGGTCAAATAATATGACATAGTACCTCAAAATGATTATTAAAATTAAAACATAAAGCTGAGAGAATATTAGTACAGTTCCAAGCAAAGGAAATAGCAGCTTAACTTTGGTTCAAGTGTTACATGTTTGATTCTTCTCAAAAAGATTTTCGATTTAAGTTTTCGGCAGAGACTCTTGTTAGGAGAGTCAACCCCACCAGAATATGAATGTTCTCACCTCGAATCAAATTTTCTTATACAACAGAGGCCCTTATTGAGAGAGTTAACTCTACCAAAATGTGGATGTTCTTAATTCGAAGAAACATGTCTTAGATAAAAAAAAAATTTAAGCAAAGGAAATGAAATTGGGTGTGGGTAAAAGCTGGTAGGCCTAAATGTTAGAGCATATTGGAGACACTGATGCATACTTTAACATTATTTAAAAACCTTTGTGAGAAAGGGTTTCAAGTGGGAGTAATTAGGCAACTAAAACAATAAGGCGGGTGTCCCTAGTTTGACAATCCCTAGATTCTCTTGGTTGAGGCAGTGCATATTGTCCTGATTGACACTCTCTCCCTGTCCACATGAAAAATTATAGGATCAAAATATCTTACCATTAAAGTTGTTTTTGGCTTAATACATGTATTGTTCAGTCAATCATATTCGAGCCGGTAACATTCAAATCCTAGTAGGGTTGATTAGTTCTCACAACTCGAGATTTTTTCCATACACAAAATTGAAACTCGAGTTCTTACTTAAGAGAAATCAAACATGTACAATTTAAAATCAACCAAACGTTTATACTATTGAAAGCTTTGTCAGTCAACCACTTAATCCCAAAAACTTAAGCTGTTGGGTAAGGGTCACTTTAATAGATTTATATTATATTGTACCACGCCCCCTCACGCAAGACCCCTTTGGGCTTGAAGCGTGGATAAATGCACAGGCCCACCTACCATGTGCTTAATTAAATTCCACTTTTTAATTAGAAAGTGATGGGAGCAAGGATCGAACTCTAGACCTCTCGGTCGTAGAGGCTCTGATACCATATCAGTCAACCACTTAATCCCAAAAGCTTAAGCTGTTGGGTAAGGACCACTTTAATGGATTTATATTATATTGTAACAAGGTGGGACGGTATACAAAATCTAAAAAGTCATTGTGTAGGTAATGATCAAATAACACTAGAGGCATCATCATCCATTTTATTATATGTATTAGGCTCAAAACTGGTTGTAGAGATTCGTTATGTAAACTAAACGACACCCTAATTTGGAAAAAACCAAATCTTCAAAGAGGCCATTTATATCTAAATCATTTGTAATGATTTCAAATAAGTCTTTCTTAATCTATCTTTATCTTTAGCTATTAAACTATCCTCCATCTAATCCATTCTTTTAAATGGTGCTTAGTTTTTTTAGAATTATTATTCAAGAACCTCTTACTCTAAAATTTTAAACAAGCAACTTGTCCCAATAATTTGATAATAAATTGTCTTCTATGATAAAAGTTTTTATTTATGGAGTATTTCATTCATCCATTGTCAAACAAGGTGTTGGTTCATGTTGACAGGTCTCATTCCACTTAAGCAAGATGTCGGATTGAGTATTGGGAATGAACAAAACTTATAAAACCTTTATTGGGAGAGTTAGATTTATCATGTTCTGGATGTTTCCGACTCGAACAAGATTGACTCTCGTGAAACATACCTGTGTGAAAAAAGAAAAATATTGCATAACTTTCTACTTATTTAGAAGCTATTTTTGGGAGAATCACATAACACATAACTAAGACTCTCTCAATTTTTTACGCATATCATTAAACTAATTGTGTTTCATCATTTTAATTGATAAACCAAGGCAAATACCGCATAACTTTCTACCTATTTAGAAGCTGTTTTTGGGAGAATCACATATAAGAGTGTCTCAATGTTTTCCCCATATCATTAAACTAATTGTGTTTCATCATTTTAATTGATAAACCAAGGCATGGTACATTATATTCTCATTCATTAATTTTAGTCTAACTTAGTGGTCCTGCTTATACATGCATACATTCACAAAAAGGTAGTATTGGACAAGTAACCATAGTGTCTTATGGTTTATCTGAGCATAAACCAGAGAGGAGGCAGAGAAAAATAGAAGTGTAGTTTCAACTACATATTATTGCCGACATTGCATTAAGTACCTTTTCCCCTTTCTTACAAAGGAAGTGAACCTAAATCATTGAAGGTTACAAAAAGAGGGTTAAAGTTTGCATAAATTTGCAAGCCAGAAAGCCCAATATTCTGGGTTTGTGATTGCTTGCAAATGCTACATGAATCAAAGTGATTCAAGATTTGTGTTAGATTACTGGGACCAAAGGTTATATACCATGGGAATCTAAAAATAGTAATTTGAACCCCCACAAAGAAGCATTGCACATAAAATTTAGCCACTTTTTCCAATTAAAGTTTACAGAATCTCATCAGAGCCCCTAACTAACCCACCTTTTCTCTGTAATGAATCATTAAGACAGACAATTAAAGAAGTAGAAAAAAATATACAAAGTCTAGCTTTTGGATGCCAATGAACTTTAACTTCTATTATGAAGGAAGCGTCTACCCCATGGAAGATGCTCTTGTAACCTATTTTGTCACATCAAATGAAAACACAGGCATCTAAAGGATAAGAGTTAAGATTCCAAATGCATTGTCCTTAGCATGATAATGAATGAACGTATATTTCATTTGGCTGGGAAATCAAATCATGACCAATCTTATTATTTTTTATTTTAAAGGGTTGTCTAAATGACTCATAAGAAAGTGTGCAGATGTATTTTCCACTTAAACAACATGTTTGAATCCTGTAAAATTATTATGGCCGACAAAACTCCCTTTACTAAATATTTAACGCAGCTACATTTATAGAAACTCAAACTTAACACATCTACTTAAGCTAGAACAATCACATATTAATTGATCTATTTTGTTCGGCTGTTAGCCATTATTGTTCTGAAAATATAGTACTCATGATAATTATTGACCTAGAAATATAGGGCTGTGGTCAATTCACTGTTTCATTATCTTTTTGGAAAAAAAAAACATAAAACCCCATATTTATCCACTGTTCCATTCTGTGGTATGCATTGAGAACACAAGAATAAAATTTGGATCTATTGTGTCATTATATAGGTGTGTTTTTCACCTTGTCTGATTTTAATGTAATTATATGAATCATAAAAGGTAAAAAGATTTTGTTAGAACAAAGGTCAACGTCTGCACATACAAGCACTTTATTCTTTATGATATAACATTACATTTCTAAGTTACCATCTTCACCTTAACTTTTTCAAAAGAGAAGAAGGAATATCTATAATTCATAAATCACTCACCAGGTGAGTCTCGTGGCTCATGGAATGTATATTTCTACCATCCTAATCGCCAACTAGTTCAACAGTAGAACCAATGAGGCACAAAAAAAAAGTTTAATCCTAGCATTTTTTTTTGTTTACAAATTCACTACCATTCTGATCTTACATTTTTCCACTCACAATTAATAATTCTGAGCTATTCAGCTTCTAGGAATCCTTGTCAATTCACATTCTATAAAATTTGGAGGGTAATTGACTCACTTGTCGTTTTAACTAGGAATCTAATTATCATTTTGGGATTCTTTTGAAACTATATTACCCTCAATGGAATTGTTTGGTCATGATATCACTTGGTCACAGAGAGGGATAAAAGTTTATTTTATAGAATAAAAGTTTATGTATATTTGAGTGATTATGTAAATAACTTATGACATACTCTCAAATTTACTTTATAAGCTTTTCAGATTAGCTTATGAATAACCACTTACAAATTCTTATAACTTATTTTGAACATATTTCTGAACTTCTCAAACTAACTTAGGAATTACATTTATGTGATAAGACTATAAGTACTTATTATTGTAAGCATTTAATTAAGTTGTTTACCCAAACACATACTTAGCAATTGTGACAAATAATATTTAAATAAGCAATCTGTTTTTTTTTTGGATAAAATAAACGATCTGTTTGGAAACAACAATCAGAACCAAAACCTGAAATCACTTGGGCTTTTCCAAGTCATGTAACCCAATAAAGTAAAGATCCATTAGGCCCAGTAGTGTTCAAGTTCAAACAGCTGCAAAAAAAGATTGAAGTGTTCAAGTGTCATTAATTTGTTCTGTGGTTGTGTTCAAAAAAATATATATTGTTCTGTGGTTTTAATCTAAATATTCTTGAACAGAAAGATTACAGCTACAAATGTAATGATGTGAACAACATGCAAGATATATACTGAAATCAATCAACCCTTACCTCAACTGCAAATGTTTACATAATCCCAAGTTACTTAGCAATCACATTTCGTACTAAATTGTGTTAGAAACACAATACACATCATGATACTTTTGAAATACAACTATAGCTAGAACAAGGTTACCACATATAGTTGAGGAGTTTCTTCTAAATATAACGTAGGTAATCTAATTTAGGTAGGCACGAGATCAGTCAAACACACTGAACTTGTAGAGTTCAAATATGAAAAGAATAACCACTTCTGAAATCAATACCAACCATCACTGAACAGCAGATAATCATTGAAGTACAACTGATTGTGTCAATTTAAACGGCGTTTGAAGTACAAATGAAAAAGAATCAATAATCAATTGGCAACTAACTGTTTGGCCTGCAATAAATTGTATCCTATGACCATCAAACTTGCAACAGAGCATTATTAGTAGCAGTTACAAAACCAAAATTGAAATACATGTCTTTTACATGTGAAGGGAAGATAGTGTCCAACAAGAGCAAGGGGAAAAAGAGACATACTGAGAATACTTTTAACCTCATTGCTCAATTGTTCCATTCAATAACATGATTTACACTCCTCTTAGGTCCCCCCCTTCGCCACACGAAATGATCAGGATCCTCTCATGTTCCTTCATGTTGAAATTTTGTATCTATCTCTCTCTCTTCGTATGTATTAAATAGATGATACCCTTTGAATATTTATGAAAAGAGATAGACACAATGTTCTACGTAACATTGTGATGTCACATGAGAGGATCTTAATCAACACGGAATCCACAAGTGGTACACATTTAATATCCTGGTAGACAGTAAGAATGTTTGTGTGTTGTGTAAATCATCACTATCTGCTGTCTTCAAGTGGAAATTTCACCTTCCTGATCAAGCTACTTATCAACAGCAGAAAATACCAAATCAAGATTTTTCCAAGTCTGGTCTCTTCTAGATTATAGCTGCAAATATTTAGCGACAATGTTCATAAATTTAAATTGATAGTTAATAGTTAACAGAACAAGAGGGTGAGAAATTAAATCAGAAGCGTCATATATTCATATTTATAATTAGTATTAGGTTTAGGTAAAGTAAGAAATGCAAAAAAAGTGAGAGAAAGTCTGAGATAGAGAAGAAACTGAGTTAGACAGAGAATCTAAAAATCTGAAAGCTGAGTTTTATTAAACAGACTATGGATGCCGAAGGCCATGGCCATCCTCTTCCTTGAAATGAAGGAGCTTAAGGATCAAAACCAACCAAAGGAATAAAATTACGAGATAGGAATAGCCTTGACCTGATCGATAGCAAAACACACTTGATAGCACGGGTTAGCAGGTTTTCTCATCCTGGAGAAAGATCCTGAATAAAAAAAGTACCCCCAGAAACACGTAATAGGAAAATGAGGCTCATGAAACAACAGGGATGAGAAATCTGAATGCCTAAAACATAGGGCATCCTACTTATTAAATATCCAAGAGTAAGAACAACATCTCCCTAAAACTTTAAAGGAGCATGTTCATTCAATAAGAGTGTACACGCAGTCTCAACAATGTGTCAATATTTACTTTCAGTTATACCAGTTTGTTGTGGTGTATAAGGACAGCTAGACTGGTGCAAAATTCCATAGGTGATCATGAATGATTTAAAACAAGGGTAAACATCAGGGCAGCCAAAGTCAATTAAGCACAGATTGCATTTTCAACAGATTCAATAAGTATACGCACAAACCATGCTTACATGATAAAGCACGAATCTAGGCTGCATGAAAAGGCCACAAGGAAGGATCCCCAGTGGCCACAGATGACTACTCCAAATGCAGCAGACTGGCACTTTTGAGATAAGGATCCGTCGATGTTTAGCATAATCCAAGGTTCTTGTTGAACAATGAAGACTATAAGTACATAATAACATGCATTTATAATCAAATTTCCACTTTTAAACTAATTTTTGAATTTACATTTCACAATATATCTCTTGATATCAGCAATATTATGAATTGTGACCAACCTTATCAAGAGTCCGCTGATCATCCATTGCAGTTTAAGAATAGTTCCATAAGAGATTCCCTTTCCGGAAAATTAGCAATCTTCCTTCAATTTAAACTTCAACTACAGTTCCCATCTACAAATTCCAGAGAAGACATGAACAGATAGGCCAAGACAATAAAAAGTATTTTGCTTAAGTAGTTACAAAAACTGAAATTAATTACTTATGGAAAAAACACACTTACATGAAATCAATAATAATCAGAACATTGCATCTAAAACACAATGCAGCATTATGGGTATCATAAATCCTAATGCCAAAATAAATAGTACCTAGCTAATTTACTGTGTCAATCTGATCAGGCAACCTTTTATATGCTTTTAGCTGTTCAACAGTTCAATAGCCCATCCACTATCTTGCTATATGTATATTTATTCAAAGTTCAAACTGAATCCTTCTAGGGGATAAGTGATCTCCTAGACCGACTCCCGGCTGACATTTAGACAAAGACTTAATTTTGCCATCCACAGTCACAGGAAAGTAGCAGTTGAAAGAAATTCAATAATTCATCTTCTCCAAAAAGTGCCAAAATCATTTCTACTAAAAACTTCATACAATCTATAGCTCACTCAACCAAAAAGGCTTCTTCAAATATAATTTGAAAATAAACCTAATTTAAAATAAATCATTTAAAACCCAGAGAGCCTATGCAATTTCTTCTAATTTGACAAACATGTCGATAAAAACTCTTCCCTTTAAAACACTAATACTTGCCTACTAGAATTTTCCTTAAATCCTTAGAATTTAAAACTTTTACAGAACCACAAAATAACCACCAATTTGACATTCCAAACATCCATGTCATGGCTTCCAAATCCTCATTATCTTGACATGCGTGGTGCACCCATCTGCCTATCACTGACAATTCCAGCTAAGAAAACCCTACATATAGCCAACTACAACAATGTTTATTTGTATTTTATAATTTGTTAAATGTTGAAACAGAAAAGAGTTTTACAAATCTACACCATTGCATTTACCAAGAACCAACAATCAAGGATTAAAATAAAAGTGCACACATATGTAAGAAAAAAAGCTTGAAACAAACATATACATTCAAGAGAAGCAACAATGAAGATGTACTTGAAGCTCCATTGAGAAACGTACCACCTCAGTTATAAGTCCTGCATCAATTCTATGTATCAATTGTTATCTCAAATCAAGAACTGAAACCAGAAAGTCCATATCACTGGAGTGTAAAGAAAGAAATGACAAGCCACCAATTAAACACCAGATTGTTGCCAAAATAGTGTTGAACAATATTTATTCAGGTCAGAAATCACATAATAAACCAACCCAGCATATTTGATCAGCCAGTTATTAAAGTTTCTGCCAGTCCATTATGGTATAGTACAAGCACTTCAGTCTTTTTTGAACATACAAAACCTGGAATTAAATCAATAAGCTAAACAAATTTGAAATGAGCGCCCATATGAGATATGCTATGACAATTAGATATCTATTTATGCCCTAGATAATTTTATACTGTTAATTCACATGACACAAAAAAAAAAAATTCCTACTTCTACTTAGTCATTTATAATTTTCTAGGAACCAACAAAATAACGCAAATGCATGCATAGGCAGAAGGCCAAATAATCACCAAAGCTGACTAAACTAACTATTTATCAAAGTGGAGAATGGAAACTTACATGAAATAATTAAATTCCATCTCAACACTGCCTCCACAAATGGATTCAACATTAAGAACATCCTAAATCCAAATCCCCCCCAAAAAAACTATCCAATTTATTGTTTCAATCAGATCGGTCAACATTCGATATGCTTTTTCGCCTCTTCAAGAGCCCATCCATCAGTTTGATATATGTGTATTTACTTAGGCTAACTCCTTTCTGCTCTGTATCTTGAAATAGTTTCATCGCATCCTTGTACTTCCCCTGAGTACACAAATTACTTATTTGCTCTGAACGTGTCATATCACCTGAACCAAAAGAGTCCTGGGTTTTCACATCTTGCCCTATCTCAACGAGTTTTGACACCAATTTTTCTGCTTCCTCAGTTCTACCAGCTTTAGTAAGCCCGCTGATGATGGCATTATAAGTATACTGGTCAGGCTCCAAATTTTTCCCCTCCATTTCAGTCACGAGATCAGATGCATCTTCAAGTCTCCCTTCTTTGCAAAGGAACGATATCAATGTGTTGTATGTAACTACGTCAATGGGCTTCCCTGTAGAGATCCATGTGTCAAAAAGTTTAAGAGCTTTCTCCAGCATGCCATGTTTGCAAAGTCCTCGAAGAAGAATGTTACATGTGAAGATATCTGGTTTGAATGACTTCTCTATCATTTTGTTATGGAACTGAAATGCTTTTTCTACCAATCCCTCCCAGCAGTAACCATGAATAATTATGTTAGATGTAGCTTCATCAGGGAGCAAACCCTTCTCTAGAAGCTCATTTAATTTATCTACAGCTTGATCAGTTTTTCCAGACAGGCAAAACCCTCTTATTATAGTGTTATAAGTGACAACACTAGGAACAATTCCTTTCTGCTTCATCTCATCCCAGAGCTTCAAAGCTTTGTCTTCTTGGTCATCCTTAAAGTACCCCATTATTAGTGTTCCATAGGTTACCTCATCAAGAATATAACCTCGCTTCCAGGCACTTTTAATTAACTCATATGCATCTTTAAGCTTCTTCTCCATGCACAAGATGTGTAATATGGTATTAAGAGTGAAAGTATCTGCTTTCATTCCCTTCCTTCCCATATCCTCCATCATCCTAAACGCCTCCCCAAGCTTTCCCAGTTTACAATAACCATTAATGATAGTATTATAAGTAAAGCAGTTAGGAGAAACCCCACTCTCCACCATCTTCGCCATGACTTTGCTCGCTTCATCAGTCTTACCTTCCTTGCAATACCACTTAACCATTATATTGTAAGTCACCACATTCGGCTTGACCCCCCTCAACTTCATCTCCTCAACTAACTTAAACGCCTCAGCACTGCCCCGACACTCAAAACACCCATCAATCAAGGTATTATAAGTAACAACATCCGGAACCAATTTCAAACTCTCCATCTCATCTCTAAGCCTAATTGCCTCATCAATCTTCCCTTCGTCACACAAACCCCTCATCATTGTATTATAAGTCCAAATATCAGGCAACATACCACTCCTTGTCATCAACTCAATAACCTCAGCAGCTTCTTTAAGCCATTTCAACCTGCAATACCCATGAACCAATATATTATACGTGTTCTTATTCGGAACCAACCCGCTATCCTTCATCTCATGCAGCAACTCCCTCACCTTGTCCAACTGACTCCTCTTGCATAACGCATCCAGTAAAGTGTTATAGGTGACATGATCAGGGGAACACTCAAACTCCCCCATCTTATTCATCAACTCAAATGCTTGATCAAACTTGCTAACAGAACAATACCCAAATATCAAAATATTGAAAGTGTTTGTATTGGGCTTAACCCCGAGCATAATGGCATCGTTAAACACCTGTGTGGAGAGCTGAATGGATTGAGAGGAAGAGGATCTTACAAGGGCATTGAGAAGCGTATTGCAGGTGAGCAAGTTGGGTCGGAAACGGTATCGTTTCATCTTGGTGAAGATCTGGAAAGCAAGGTGAGGCTTCCGGGCATGAACATAGGCAGCGAGGGAGGTATCGAGGAGTGATATTGGGATGGTGGGAAGGGTCCGGTTGGGGTGGAGGAGGAGGTTATGGAGGGAGTGGCGGCGGTCGGAGGAGATGAAGTTGTGGAGGAGGGACTTGGCGTCGGAGAATTTGTGGTGGCGGAGGAGGGGAGGGAGGAGGGTGAGGAGGAGGTAAGGGGAGGCGGAGAGGGAGGGAGGAGCGTGGGTTTGGAGCCATTTGAAGAAGGAGAGGAGAGCGGTGGGGCGAGAATGGAGTGGCTCCCATGAGAGGATGGAGACGGCGAGGTGAAGGGTGAGGTGAGGGATGAAACGCTTCAAGGAGTTGGATGGATTCTTGTTACTGTGGAGGATTTTGGCTATGGTTTCTACCAGTTGTTCCTCCTGGTTCATCATCATCTTCTTCTTCTTCTTCTTCTTCTTCTTCTTCTTCTTCTTCTTCGTGTTTGTCAGGGTTTTTTGGTGACAGAGGAACAAGACTGATGAGGACGAAGAAACAGTGGCAGGGTTCAAACACTTCGAAATTGTGTTTTCTTTTCTTTCTCTTAATTACATTTTGAGTCCTTATAGTTTCACTAAATGTGACTTTGATCTCTATAATTTTAATTACTCGAAGTTAGTCTCTTTATTTCTTGATATTTATTTGTTACTCAATAGCCAATGTAAAAAGTGAGTAAGTGACATAAATAAGTCTTAAAATGTCACACACATAAAAATAAAATAAAAATTGTGACCTATATTAATTTTTTTCATCAATTATTGGTTAAATAGAGGAACTTAATTTGAGCAATTCTACTCCTTTCCTCATTGCGACGAGACAAGGAAGCAAAAGATAAAGAAAGGTCGGAATAGAATAGAGGTAACGGTTGAACGAATGGATGGACTTCGCCGTTCTTTCCCAACTAAAATAAAAAAAGGTTGTATCACATCGAGATGTCGATTCGTTGGAGGGAGTGTAGCGGTGGAGGAATGATATGTTTTTGGGAGAGAACAAGTGGATTCTTGACTCTACTTGTAAATGGATGACCAAATAAGAACATATGGACTATATGAAATTTTCGCACCAGCAACAACAGGTAGGTTCTATTGTAGTCTGATCCGAGACAACATAAGAATGAATATGTAGGTTCTATATAGAATCTAGTGGTGGTGATGTTGTGCGTGCTGAGATTTAGGTTTTGAAACACAATCATTATTTGTTATGGGGCATGGAAAGCTGTATGTGAAACGTATTGCTTGGAGATTGTCGAATCCTTAGTCAAGCATAAGTGCAAGTTCCATGTCTGTCAAGGATCTCATCACTATTCAGCAAACCTTGGATCGTATTTGAGATATTCACTTCTCATGTAGCTAATGCTTGTACTAACTGTCTTATTGAAATTAATGCGACTCTATGGTGTGGCGTAGTTTTTATGGATTCACTTTTCCTGAGAGGATTAAACCATTTTCTTGCAAGGGATGTTTTAGGTTGTAGTTACTCTATTTATTTCCTCATTCATTAAAAAAGTTGAGCAATTGAAAGTATACTATTATATAACCAAAATTATAATATATTCGAAAGTATAAGGTCTAAAAATGTAATTGAGCAATTGAGCCTAGGCCAAATAGTAATTAATGAAGAGAAACAAAGAAAAGCAGTAGTTGTCATTTGTCACTCATCACACGAACAGCATCTATATTTCATGTCTGGATTCGCATTCGTCTGCCACGTGATAAAACTCCCACCTCGTGCTTATATACACCGCCGTGATTCCTATCAGGGATTGAAACGCAGTCGCAGAAGCAAACACTCGCTATCTATCTCATCATCATCACCATCATCAGCAATGGAGGAACCAAAGCTGCTGAAGCTGAAACCAATCGAAGCTACTCCGGCAACCTTCAAAGACTACGGCCAGGTCATCCAAGCTTCCCCGGACGGCCACGGCTTCGGTCCTCATGATGCTCAACTCGACCTCACCCGAGGAATTCCCAGGTGAAATCAAATCTATCTAGTTACAAGAATCATGGTTAGGAAATTGAAAAAAATTGCTTGGTTAAATTGTATTCGATTGATATAGGCTAATGTCAAATTTATATTTATAGAGATGATTTGATTGTTTCATGTAATGTTGTGTTAGACCGATCGATCAGAGTAGAGAGAAACACACAAACTTTTGTCACGCAGTTCGGCCAAATTGCCGACATCTGCGACTATAGAGCAGCTATAATTCCGTTTTATTGATTCGTTCTAAATATAATAATTAAGGTTTCAGTGTTACAAGCATATAAAGTTTATAAATGCATCATCGGCCGTTGCCCACTTGACATTAGCGGTTAGCCCATGAGCCATACTCAACATGTTGTCTATGTTTCTTGCTATTTGGATTATACTATCATGAGTCATGACATAAAGTGCACAAAGTAAACCATATTTTCTTCCTATTACTGCATTGGATGAATTTAAATCATATTGTACCTAGGAACAAACAAAATATACTGATGATTATGTTAAAATTGCCCCTGCAGTTTATATCAAAATCGAATAGATACTTTGGAATTCATTGTGAAAACTTTTCAAAATCTGCTTTTCTATTCATGCTCTGATAGTCAATCAAGGTTAACTGAGCTGGCATAGTTGTTAGATTGCTCAATTTAGATTGACATTGAGCTGCATTCCATGGACAGGTTCTATATTATGCATCTTGAAAACCGCCCGCTTAAGTTCTCTAATATCACACATCATGCAAGCGTGACTCAGTGCCTTGGGTCCATTGGAGGTCATGCGTGGTATCTTGGGGTGGCTAAGCCATCTATTGTTGACTCCAGTGAAATCAAGGATGACACTGACAGGAAAGTTGTGCAGTCACGCTCCGGTCATCTATACGTGCCTCCTGCTATTGAGGACATCCATGTTTTCAAGGTTACAGGTTCCAAATTTCTCAAGCTTAATCGTGGGACATGGCATGCTGGCCCTATATTTAAGGCTGACTCAATGGACTTCTACAATCTGGAACTGAGCAATACAAATGTGAGTTTTTCATCTTCCCTTTCTCTGGAGTGCTACAAGTTCATTTGCAATCCTCCTTTTAAGACCTGGAATTATAACTTCAATTTTTTGGTTTCCTCTTTATTTCCTAGTCTTGTGCAATAACTTCTGGTATGGAGTCCCAGATGGATATAGATAATTGAGCTTGTTTCCTAGGATGAGTTCACTAGGCTATATTTGGATACCCTTTGAAACAAAAACTAACGTTAACACTCAATTCGAGACAAAAAGTGAACAAAACTCAATTGGATTAAAGTCTGTACAGGTTGTACTCAATTGGATTGAATCACACTAAAAAACTGAACATCAAGAAAAATGACACTTAGTTTAGTTCTTTTCTTCTTCTTTTATTTGTGCAGAAGGTGGGTTTTATTTGTTGTTCTTTTTTGTTTTAGTGGATATTGCTCTGGTTTATTTGGCTTTTTCTCCTATGTGCAGGAGATTGACCATACCACACACAACTTTAAGAAGGACAATGGAGTGATCTTCTCAATCGATGAGTAATGGTGTAGCGGAATTTTCAGTGTTTCAACTGATTCTGCATACTGTATATTATTAAGAGAGAAATAACACATGTTATATACTATATATAATTCCCGGAAACTTCAGAATGTACTTCATTTGATGCTGCTACTCAACTTTTTCATGTACTCTTATAATCTGTTATCCTATGAGATGGTTACCATTTCATGTTTAAAAGAGAGTGAAATAGACCGCTCAATCTAGGGTGGACCGGCTAAAATAATGGTCCACTCACGGACCACTTAGTAAATTTTTCCAAAGACAAAACCATCCCCAATGGATAAAATTATTCCTATAATTATCCCCAACCTCATTTTTTCATCCTCTTTGACGGCAACGGTGAAGCAACTAAATACAACGACAACTTGTCACAACGTCAAATGGAAGCGACCAACATCAACGGGGAACAGTCACGTTCCTTCTCCCTCTGGCCTCCCAATCACGGTGAATTGCAAAGTCCAACATTGTGGTTCGTCAGTTATGTTCCCATCAAGATCCAATTTGGCCTATGAGGTTTCTCCATGTGCAATGCTCGTACCTGGTGGAGAAGATGAAAAAATGATTTGAGACAAAGATTCAATTGCTAGTCACGTTCCCATCAAGATTCAAATTTTCCATCAGCGCTCTAAGATCCACCAAGTTTCCTCCATAAAGAACCAACTATTCCATGGTCGAAAGCAAGTGGCTAAGTGCATTTTTTGTGAAAGATTTATAACGAATCACTCTTTGGATCTGAATGCTATTATTGGTTTCTTTCACCTACTTTCCATTTTATGTTAGTGATACATTTGTTTAAAATGTGATTAATTTAAGGTAACTAAATTAACTTTTTCCAATAAATAAATCATAAACAGTGTTAATACGTGTATCAATCACTATCAAAAGAGTTTATTATAAGCATTTGTATGTCCTCTATCCATGTTCACATATTTAAGTGTAAACACTTACCGACCCAAATAAAAAAAAACGTAAACACACTTGAGCTTTAACATTCATGATTCATATGGCTACACCTTGCATTTACTAACAATATTACTGGGAAACAAAATTAATGTTTAACAAATCATTCCAAACTCTATTCTGCCAGGAAACAAGATAAGAACCGATCAACTTTGCTGGCATGTTTTTACAGCGAAAAATATTGAAACTGCTGCTTTGCCAAAAAATTGTGCAGCTAAAATTTACAAATCACAACATGTTCATCAAAATACACCTAATCAAGAGATTACATGAAAGTTTTATTCACTGACATAGTTAAAAATGGTATAAATTGCTTTGAATCTTCTGTAGAAATTGCTGTGCTATCAGCAGCTCTTGATCATGAATGTCATTATTCAGCCCCCATCATCTGCAAAATAAGAAATCAGCATGGAACTTCTTAATTAATTATGAGTTTTCTTCATATTAAAAAGTATGTGATTTTTCCAGTGCCAAGATGGTTAATGTTAAACTATTGAAATGTATCAGTAGTAACCTTGAATATATCTCCAAACATCCCCATGGGGTTCCTTCGTTGTACTCCAAAAAACTTCTCCGCGATATCGTCTAGCATCTAAGTCATGGTTTTTCATGTCAAAAACAGCACATCGGTAGGATTTTTTAGATTCATGCGAGATAAAATTAATCATAAGAACACCACATATTTGCTAACAACATATGACTTGGTAGGTAAGTTAGCTGACCTCATTGAAGGCAGGTTCCCTCTCAATACATGACTTATAGTTTCCTCTCAACATATTGAAGAGAGGAAAAGCATCTCTCTCCATCCTGCATCAAAGAAAAAAAAAATCTCCTATTAAACACGTCTCGTATCAACCAAGTACTCCCAGTAAAAATGTTTCATACAATTACATCTGTTACATAATGCATTTTGCTTCAATCATGTCAAGTGAGAACTGAGAACTAATAACTGGTAATTTGTTCCATACAATGGATAACAGTATAACACACTTTAAATAAAGTTCTTGGATCATGTTATAAATGAAATACATGAGCAAACAATTAATATTCTTTAAATCATAGTGCTTTCTAGTCTCATTCAAATAGAAGTAAGGTTTGACCAAAAAACAAAAAATAGAAGTAAGGCAAAATGTCCCTTTACCATTGATAAGAAGTTAGAACACAATTGATCAATTTATTGATAGAATTTATAGACAACTTACGTTTGCAAAAGATAAACGATGAACTGCATCAAGTCCGTTTGAGGAAGCTCAACCTTAGTAGATTCAATTTGCTTCTTTATCTCCTCCATTAGCACATTTGCATCTTTCAAATTACCTAAAGTTAAATACCTATCATGCAAGAAATGACCAATTCCTCAGTTTTAAACCATAATTGAAATATGCATGGAAATGGAATTACAGGTAAAAGACAACAACAAAAGAAAGCAAGGAATTTTAAAAGCAACAAAAGAAAGAAGGACCGATTTGACTTCGTGAGATTCAAGAATGAGAACTCAAATTTACTATGGAGTGGTAGACATTCCCCTGAAATTTCAAATTGAAAATTATCTTCACAAATGTTTTAATGGTTTTACCTTAAAACTGCCCGAGCAATGGCCAAATCATCTTCACCGGGATAACACTACAAAATTTGAAAAACATATCAGTTGAAGCATCCCAAAAGTATGCCAAAGATACATAATGAATGTCACAACTACCTCCTTAATTTAGATTGAGAAATATAACATGTGAATCATAGGATAAATAAAATATTCATAGATGATAAACCAAGTTTTAGCATAAAAAGAAAGATCAAAATTGTTTGGTATGGCTCAACAGAATCTAGTAAAGTTGAACCAAGTAACAAGGAATGAAGAAGTTAGGAGGCTGACCTTGCCCAAAAAATTCACAAGCGTAGAAGCAAACTTCTTTGGATTATTTCCTCTCACAAAATGATATGTCACTTTATTCATGTCCTGCATGTGAAAAGCATATAGATATTCATCTATCACAATTAAAGATCAAATAGTTTCAAGGGTAAATGAAGCTTTTCATAGCATAAAGCCATTTCGATATCAGCACGAAAATACAGAGACATGACTGCTCCAAACAATCAGCGCAACAGTATACTAGATTTCTCATGAGCTATTTCACTTAGAGTGCACTAAACTTCATTTATGTTTGCTTTGCTTCACTGTCACTGTTATACGTACACTGAGTTAGCTTCAAAAAAAAATTAGAAAGAAGATTAAAAGAGAACTCTTGTCCTCCTTCAGAAAACCCCCCTTATCTACACACTGCACTCAATAAATCTGTAATCTACCTATTACTAACACAATTCCACACTAGAAAACCCTAAATTTACCCAACTTCATTAATTTTAATTTATTTAATGAGAAACACATAAGACTTTTACATATCTAAAGTAGTGTTTTACTGCTAAGAAAAATTCATACAGATGTTTGTTAAAAAACAAACTAGAAACAAACTCTAGCGTACACATTATACAGAATGTAGACTCAAGAGAAACAACAATGAAGATTTATTAGAAGGGCCATTGTGAAACATACCACCTCCGGACTTTCAGAAAATATGTATTCAGCTAGCATAATGTGCAGTTCTGGAGAACCATTTTTATCTGCTCCACATTCGGCAGACCATCTGAATGCAACAGCAGCAAAGGCAGAAACATTGTTCAAGCAATACATGATTATAATGTAAACTAGGATAAATAAATATGCTGATATATATTCATTTAAATAGACTTGTAATGTAAAGGTTCCAAAAGATTCAAAACAGAAGTCAGGGAGATAGCAACTAACAAAATAGACAACTGCATAGGTGGGCAGCACGAGTCATCTTCCCTCACACCCTGTACTTACATAATTTATACCTCCTTTCTGACTTAACTCTGATTTCCCACACATATTTACACCCCCCCCCCCCCCCCACAATTTAACACTCTGCCTTCCACAAGCTCACTTCCCCTATTATGCTCAAATAGGATCCTACAAACTCTCCTCTATTATTCTATTATCACTTGTAATTCCAACTAAAAGTCACAAAGACAAAGTAGAAATTTCTTTATGTTCAGCGGCGATAAAGACTAAATAGAAATTTCAATATGCATGATGCTTATATGGTAGAGCAGATGCTCCATGAAAGATAATAAGAATTTTTTTGTCGTTCTATAGCCAAAGAAATATTAAATGAATTGATATGTTTTTGTAAACTGAACACTGTATGTAGCACATATTGAAAAGAAAGACGGAATGGTAAATACAAACTACAATCTATAATATTAATAAATTCTATTAACACTCACCGAAGGGCAGCTTTTAAGAACGAGGAACATCCCTCAACACGTATCTTTGCACTTCCAATATTTTCAGAAAGCTGCTGCATGTCATCAACATCCCACAGGTGTTGTGGCAAGGGAACCCGAGGAAATGCTTCATAGATTTTCTTGAGACGATCTAAAATAAGAAGAAATTTTGAATCTATAAATACAGTATCAATCTAAATATGAAGAATGGATGTTTAAGAAAATACATGATAAGTACCAAATTAAAATTCCCCGTGCAATCAAGTAAAAACAGGATATAATAAAGGCAAGTGATCTAAACTGACCAAGGGAGGAGTGACAAATAATTCACATTGTATCACAGGGCACAATCACAAAAAATAATCTGGTCATTAATATAAAACTGTAAAAGACAGGATAAGAACTCACCAAGATTTTCATCTTCATACTGAATTTTCCCTTTCCCTAATGTTTCGACAAACAATAAAGCAAGCTCTGCTCCGCAGGTAACCTTAAATTAAGAGAAATAAGAGTTAAATTTTGCTCTTTGCGAACTGTTAAAACAATTATCATATATATTTATCATAATTTTTTATGACAGGATTCCTTATATCTGTGCATTTTCTTTCTCTCTTAAAGAATTATCTAATAATTTCTCCTTTACACCCGAAAAATGATCATCAACATAATTAAAGTATATTTTGAAAGGCATTGAGAGTTTGAAACAGAAATGTAGAACCTGCCCATTAGCCAATTGAATGCATGCTCCAGAATGTAGAATATCCAGTGCTTCAGAGTACCTCTGAGCAGATACATATCTGCAGCAAAGCGTGTGTGGCACATCAATGTCTACAACTCAACTGATGAGTATTTATTAGTTAATGTAATGCAGTTGTTAGCCAAAATAATGATGCTTAGCAGCATTTTTTCTTGTAGGGCCTCAACAAGCATAAGTCTATGGATGAATAAAGGAAAGTGCATTTTAAAGATAAATAAATTTAAATAAAGAAGCAAAAAGGGAGACGTTCACAAGCAGGGGTAAGATATATCCTCAAAGAAACCAGAAAATACAAAGAAAAAATCTAGAATAAAAATAAGAAAAACACATTAAGTAAGCAAAGCTTGCCAATCTCTTGACAAAGAATCCCCTTTAAAATAGCCAGTAGCAAAGCAATGCATAGACCTTGAATGACTTAGAGATCACATTACACCACAAGGGAGATAAGAGTGAAACGAAAACATCAAATAACAACATATGTTATTGTACACTGGCGAAGAACCTTGCCATCTATACTCCTCCCGAAGTTCTAAACCAGCATATAAGAAAACTGCTCTAAAGTCTTAACTCTGGACAAACTCAGCATTCACCAAAAATAGCAAAAGTCAAACATTATCCAGCTCCAAAAAGAATAGAAAAGATATCTAATTCATAGCATCTCTAATTCTCTATTCTCCAAACAAAATCCTTTCACATTGATGCTAAAATTGTCCTTCTCGGGGGCTGCAAATAATGAACTATTCGTTGCTATTTCACTAATATGCTACCCTCACATTCAGTTACTTTATAGTATACTAAGTGAGTTCATCTAATAAATCATGCACAGAGACGGAAAAAATATAAATATAGAAAAACTAATTACTTATGATTTAAAACAGCATAATGAAGAACATATTGCAGATATTCTCTTAAGCAAATAGCAATCATAATTTGGTAATACACAGCAGCTAGAGAACTGTTCAAACCTGGCACTAATAGACTTGTACATTTGTTGAGCCCCATAATAATTTCCCTCGCTTACAACCTTCTCCAATTTTTCAATATTCTGCATTTCACAGCACAAGAAACACCACATATTCATTCATAATAAAAGACATAAAAAATTACACTTTAAAATTGCAGATAAGAAAAAAAAAACTTAATTCATAATTCAAAATTAATATCTTCATGTTCATCCAATGCAATGTTTGATGATACGAAACCCCCAAATAGGGAAAACAAAAATACCCATATAGTTTTTCATTGAAAAAAGAATAAAAAACTCATCTTTTTCTGTTTGCAATTGAAAAATGAAATTTTGAAGGGTTGCAGATTGTGGGTACCTCTTGAGCAGGTGGAAGTTCAGCTCTTTTCGATCTGGGTCGCGACATGATGAAGCTCTCTCTCGTTCGATCGTGCGTGCTTTTGCAAAATTGAGAAAAACAAAGACAATTTGTGTATTTATAGAAGGGCTAATGCGGCAATTTAAACTTTCTTCAAGGACTAAATTGAAAAACATCAAAACTTTCACCAGATAAACCAGGAACGTTCAGTTCGGAGATTTTGAGGTTTAGGGATAAGGATTTGGGAGAAAAATTGCAGAGAAAAATGGGTAGCAGCAAAGGGTTGATATTGCTCAGTAGTAAGGGAGCTTCATCATTATCACATTCATTTGCAAAGGTATCAAGTGTTGGCCTTCACAACAAGTTTCGGAGCTTCTCATCAACCACCATTTGTTCATCAACTCAACCTCCAGATTTGACTAGTTTGGCAAAAAAAGCTCAAATCTCTCTTACCCCTCATCAGGTTTTTCATTCTTTTCCTTCAATTCATTGTTTTTTTCAGCTATAATCAATATCCCTTTTGAATTTTCAAATAGTAGTAATTTTTCAAATTGCAGGTTGATGAATTTGCTCCCAAAATTCAACAGGTGATAGAGTGGTGAGTGGAAATTTGCTTTTTCTATTGATATTATTTGGTGTATGGTTTTGTTTCTTTAACTGGAGGTTGTTGTGGTTTATTTGTTTTTGGGATGAATGTGTTCTCTGCTGTGACCAAAACTTTTAATTTGGATTGATTTGTGTGGCAGGTTTGGGCAGCTGCAGAGTGTTGATCTCCAAAGCGTTGAGCCCTCCCTCAGAGCAGGTTCTCTATTAACATACATTTGTTGTCATTTCCATTTGTTAATGATTTCGTTTGCGTTTGCATTTGGATTTCTGTTGAACTCAACGCAATAGAATTATGCTTCTCTGATCCACGTTAAACTCAATGTGGCAAATACAAAGTTCTCTGTTGATAGCTTGAGATATGAAATCACGTTTCGTTTAGAGTAACGTTAGACCAAACATACATTTTGTTAGAAATCACATGGATTTCTTCAATGGGATCCCAAACATAGCAAGAAGGAGAATAGGGAAATTGATTCCAATATTCATTCATTATTAAAATTGATAGTAAAATATTACAATGGGTTTCCTATTTATACTAGATTTCTAATACATTTCATGTCCTTCTTATGGATTTTGTGTGTATTGTTTTGCATACAGTTTAATGCCAAGACATCATGAACATTACTTTTGAAACACTAAAAATATGTTCGTTCATCTTTTTCTTCTTTTTGTGTTAGTTTCGGGCATGTTTGTGATGGGGACGGCTTTCTCAAGTTGTTTAATTCTGTTGTAAATTGTGATTGTGTTACATAGCTTAGATTCGTTCATGTACTGATGTGCTGAAAATATGAGATTAGTATCTACTATCTGTTCACTGAGAAATGTTGGTGTTATTCCTGTCTTATCTTATTAGGAAGTCAATATTTTGGCAGATGAACCGTACCAGTTTCATCCCGATCCATGAGAAGGGTTCTCTTCACTTTTTATCTGCTAACATCTGTTTATACCGATGTCAACTGATATCCAAACATAGCCTAAGTATCATGTGTATACAAAATTTTCACCACTTTATAGGTTCAGTGATTCTCAATGTTACAATATATCTGCCTCTACTTTCATGCATAAAGCAATTGTTCATTGGCTTTGCTTCACAGTTTCAGTTGCTAATTTCATGTTATCTGCAGAGTCTGAAAATAATTTGCGTGAAAATGCTCCTGAAACATTTGACAGCAGGTGAGTGGTTTATTCACTATTTGTCAATTAGACATGATTGGATAACTAGTGCCTAGTTCTGCTGACAGAGTCGTGTATTCTTCACAGGGATGCCATGATTGCTTCTGTTCCAAGCTATGAGGAGCCTTATATTAAAGTTCCGAGGGTGTTGAGCATGGATTAAAATTTATTTCGATGAGTTTTTGGTATAAGGAAACATATTAGACTAGTTCTGCTTTAAAATTTCTTGGTTCTTTATGTGACCTAAGTTCTTCTGAATTTTTATGAGGGAGTTCTACTCATGAACTCTGCACTTCGATAAATTTAAAATTTGCGCTATTATAGTGTTTCTCTCCCAACAAATCATTATTTATACACATCGTTCAAGGATCGAACTCTCGACTAGATGTTTAGTGAGCTCAGTTATCGGCCAACTGTGTTGAACCTTGTTTTTTTCGGAGGAAGTTGAACCTTGTTGGTTACAGTTAAAAGATTTGAAGAGGGGGGTAAAACCAGAATCGTATCATAGATACATGATCAACTGCTTAAGGAAAATCAGTACATTTTGCAATTTGCACCAACATTAATGTTATGACTTTAATTGGAAATATATAGTATACCACATAACAAGAGGAGAAAATGTTGGTAGGGGTTTGCAAATACAAGTGTCAAAGCTGAGGACCATAAAATCCAGTGCATAAACATATAGGATTATTATATTTGATTGGCTGTAAGTGGAAAACGTTATGTGGCTAGAACTTATCCATAGACCATAGCCATTGCAGGATTTATAATGACACCTGTAGTTTTATTGGAAATGACTATCATAATCTTTAGGATGAGATATTGGAAAAATAATGATGCTTTGAGTTTCCACAAAACCAATTTGTCTTATACCCCCCCCCCCCCCCCCCCTCCATTTTTTTTGTTTATCTGTTATAATTTAAATTTTCTTTTTTCTTTTTATTATATCTCATTTTTAAGTTTTAAGTGGGATGCTTTATCAATTATATACCCTTAATTAACTTGTCTTTTTTATTTCCTGTACACCAAAAAAACTTATATTCTTAGTAACAAAGAAAATCAAGAAATCATAATTAATAAAAGAGTTAAAATTGATATGTTGCAAAGTAGCGACGAGCAAAATGGGAGCAGACTAAAGCGTGAAAGCGGGGTTGTGGGAGATTTATACAAGAGTCGTGCTGCTAAGCGAAACGGTAGAGTGTCGCACTCAAGGGACAATCCCCGAATTCTTTCTAGGGTTTGGAAAAGTGTATTTTCTTAGTGTTGTCATTAGTCATGTAATTACAAATAATAAATTCTAAATTAAAGGCACACTAAAGGTGCTGAAAAAGACATCATATATTCATATCTATGCAAAATTTCTCCTGAGGAAATGTAACAAACTCAGAAAATAAGGAAAACGGCAATTACATTAGTTACTCATCATAAATAATAATTGGAATTTTCCTGGTAAGGTTTTAATGAGCCATTATTTTGTGTTGTCTTGCTTCCAAGAAGATTTGTCATACTATGTATTTTGAGCTGTATTTTTTCTTTCTCCTCTCTTCCTTGTATTGGGTTGAAGTACCCCTTGTACTTCATTTCAATATATTGTTTAGCATATAAAAAAACATCAAAAATAATTTGAAGTTTTTCAACAAAGTCAAATTTGCGGTAGATGGATTAATACTATATTAAATAGGCACATAGAAGCTTTTAAATATATTGAACAAAATTGATTATCTCAGGGGTGAAGTAAATTGTATTGGAGTTGTTTATGTGTTTATATGAAGATGAATGAGTTTGCCGACTCCGTTGCAAAATAGGGGTGTAACCGTGTAATGGGCTCTCACTCACTCACCATGATCATTGCTCATATTCAAGGTTTTCAATTAATGAAATTGTCTTTGCTATTAAAAAAATTGATCACTATATCAGAAGCAACTCGAATATTAACTTATAAATTCTGAATTTTTTTTCTAAAACCATCTAAATACAAAATTAACTTGCAAAATTCTTGAAGGGAGAGAGTACTTGGCATATTGCAAATACACATGAAACTAAATATTTAAGATTTCATTAAGTCATATCATATATATATATAGCAACTTCAAAGCTTATAGCTACAGCTCTTGAGCTTTCAATTGCATACACACCCCAAACATAACCATGCACTTATATTTATATATATATATCACACTAACTAATATTTAGTAATATCATATATCAAAGGAGGACTACATTTTTATTTTACCCATGGCTGTTTTGGCCCTTAGAAGGTGACCGACCGCTGCCACCATTTTCTCCGCTGGAGCCACCACCACCAGAGCCATCTGGACCACCAAACCCATAACCGCTGCCAGAAGCACCACCGCCGGTCCCATACCCGTACCCACTTCCAGACCCGGACCCGGAACCAAAGCCAAAGCCCCAGCCTCTACCAAAACCTGCTGGGGATCTCCCTGATCCTGAACCATACCCCCACCCACTGGTGGGCCCAGACCCCCATCCCCAGCTGTAGCCACCGTTGGGACTTTGGCCTGAACCACTACCCCCGTTGTTGGGGTTTACTGATGGCTGTGCACCGCCGCCACCGTTTGCCATGAGCTTCCTTCCTCCACCGCCTGCTGCTGCTCCTCCGGTGGTGATGAAGAAGAAAAGAAAGAGGGCGAACAAGGTTTTGTTGTAGTTGGAAGATAGCATTTTGTTGTGATATTTTCTTCTTGAGTGGTGTTGACTGTGAGTCTCGTGAGGTTTGTTTAACGCTAGTGCATGAAAAGGGCATTATATATATAGGGATAGTGGAGCGGACATCAATGATCATCATAAATGCAACATGACTCATAGTGACAGCCCGTGACCCCCCCGCAAGTTATTGCCACTTCTCAGTTTTACTCATAAACGTCTTTGGTTACCTAGGTATTTGACTATCCCTCAGCAGCCGTGTGATTAATTTTTGTGAGCTTCAGAGACTACATTAAGACATGTCTCTTTCAATGAATCTTTCTCCATACCTATTATTAGGGGGTGTAAGCGGGTACGGTTCGATCAGTGAATCCGATCACACCGAACACATTATGGTGGGTTGGATTGAATCATAGGATCAGATCAGATATATTTGACTACATCAGTCACTATCGGTTCGTGTATCAGATTTGGGATTGAAAAGTCGATCAATCTAAACCAACGTAATGAATTGAGAATTATTATTACATTCAGCTCAAACACTTCAGCTCATTACATTACTTATTTATATTTGTATTGGAGATGTTGGTTTTATTTCAATTATATGAGTTATGTCATTATTGAATGTTTTGTTCTTTGGAAATGTTTGATTTTTAGATATTATATAATTTTTCGCATTTTTAGAATAATTTTCGTGCAAATTTCTAAGTAATATTTTTTTTATTCCAAATCCGACCGTCCAATCCGAACCAATCAAATGGAGATTATGTTGGTTTGATTCGGATTTAAAAGAAAAATCAGAAAATTCAAATCAACTCAAACCGAACATATATTTGATTGGTTTAGACATTTAGACATCATAAATCCAAATCAATCCGCTCTGATTACACTCTACATATTATTCATGCAGAAATTGATCAATGAACGAGATGTGGTTGCAATTACTATCTAGTAATTATAGTGGAACTTATTATTAGTGAATTGCTTTAGGTAATAAATTTGTTGTGGTTGTATCTTTCATAGGAAATAATTATGTCGACCTACACTAAAAAAAAGAATTTATGGTCGACCTATACATCCACATCAGATCCCTATAGTTATAGGGCTAGTTTCCAAATGAGCTTTCTTTCACAAAACTCAGGCTCCTTTGTTTCTTTAAAAAAATTAATTTTACAGTTGAATACAAAATTGTGTTTATTTTGAGATATTTTTAAAAGTACAAATTAAATTATGTTTTTCTTACAAATACAAAAAAAAAACTAGAAATAATTGATTTGCTCAAAAGTTACTGATATATTTTTTCTCAAATTTTGCTTCAAAAACAAAATATGTTCAACTTATGTTAATGGGATATGTCGACCCAAACCTTATGTTCACCTGCAACTAGTCTATTTGTTGTGTTTGCAAGGAGCACTGGATATAGTTGACACCGTGACCAGGTTTCCACCACCGACTTTGTGGGAATTAATTGATTGATAAGCCTAACACCAATACGAGTACTTGTCAAGTTTGCCGAAAAGCTACTAGATTTTTTTTTAGCTTTTTTGTCCGTGATCTATCACAATTTAGTAACATATATCTGAAATGGGTTTTTTTTTTTTTTTAATTTGACCACACGCATGCATGTATAAATGTATAGAGTGATTCTCATTAGGTTATTCAATTCATTTGCTTACGTCTCATGATGTTAGCTCTCATTCTTATGATGATTTAACAGAATATATCTCTCGAGTTGGAGCATGGAGCAATTACGCTCCATCACACTTTTAGGACAGCAAAATTCATTATTGATTACTTGGTTTGCATGTGACATCGTTTCCTCTTGGTACTCATTTGGTGGAATATCCGGTAGGATCGGAGAATGTCATAGCTTGTTGGTTCAGGATAAGGGAAAGGCTACATCCTCTTGCGTAGGACATGTCCCTGTGCAGCTTTCCTTTCTTTCTGGACCTAGCTAGCCCCCTTCTTGTAGTAAAAAAAATATTCAAATATATATGGCAATCATGAAGGAACAATCGCATTATATCGCATTATATCAAGGTTAGCTCTCTTAAGTTTTAACATAAAACATGAACTAGAAATCTAGATCAAAGATAATATAATTGACATGTACCATTTGAAGTGTGAATTTATTAGGGAGTTAACAATATTAATCGGTGTTTAATTTGGGTGTTACGGTCCTTTTGGTCTGTCTCATTTAGGAGTGTGCATAACTAATCTTATAAAAATTGAAAACCGACGTAAAACTGAAATCCAATCAAATTGAAACACTAAAAAACTGAAATTGTTCATTGATTGAACCTAAGATTTTTTATTTTTAAAACCGAACCAATTTAATTCAAACTGAAAATTTGCAAATATATATATATAATATATATATATATATAATTCATACTTACATATTTATATATATATTTATTTACATAGTTATTATATCATATGTATTTATTGTTTATAAAAATATATTTGAATAAATAGAATTTCAAGTAATTATTTAAAAAATATGCATAAAAAAATATAATCATAACTTTTAATTGTGCTATGATCATTCTCTCCAATGATATTTATAAAAAGGGGTTGTCTAAATAACCCATATGAAAAATAAGGTGAAATCACCCATTGCTTAAGTGTACTAGTTATATTATGACATGTGTCATTGGATTATCCACCTCACTTAATTAAATTATTTTCCTTGTATTTAATTTATTAAATATTTTAATTGCAAAATAAACCTATCATTTTATATAATAGCATATAAGTATATAACTGATTTTCTAAGAAAAAAGAAACGCAGAGAACCCTAATTCCCATTTTCTTCCAACCTCATCTTCTCTATACACTTCTCTCTTTTCTACCCGTTGCAGCTTATCACTAAGATAATAAAGCCCCAAATTGTGCCATATACTTAATTAGTTATGTTCGAATAATGTAGTCAGTGCTATAACACTACTTTCAAATGTTCAAGAACCTTGCTATTGTATATAATTATGCGTATATAGTAGGGATGACAACGGGTAGAATCGGGCACGAGTTTTACAATTACCAAACACAAACCCAAATCCTAGAACCCAAAACCCAAATCCAAACACAAACCCTTGTGGGCGATAAAATGAAATCCATGCCCAAATTCATTGGGTTTCGGATTTACCCGAAACTCAAACCCAACCCCAAACACATTAGTTACGTAAAATAGCAACCCGATCCAAAACCTGATTTCATAAAAAAAAAAAGTGAAATTCATAGAAAGAAAAAAAAACAATATTATTCATCACCAAAGTGAGACAATAATAGTTTAGAGTTTACTTTTTCAAACATACAAAAGTGCAATTAATCATCAAACACTAAAAACAAAGTTTATAAATATATATGTATGAAGGTTTTTTTGTAATTTTATGTTTCGGGTATCTTTGGGTTCGGGTTTGGGCGGGTATGGGCACGGATTTAACTAATACCATACTCAAACCCATAAATGGCTACAGTAACGGGCAAAACCCAAATCCAAATCCAGTCAACTCGGATTTTACCCGTCAAATCGGATCGGGTACCCATGAGTTTGGGAAAAATTGTCATCCCTAGTATATAGCATGTTCCATAAGATTGACTCTACAATAATGTCTTGAGTATTCTCACATTTCACTGTTTGATTCGTTCATATCGCATTTCTTTCCTTGGTGTTGGTTTGTCTTTTGATTAGTTTTCTGTCTAGTTGCTATAATTATGTGTCAATCATCCCCATTTTTTTTTTTTTGAGAATGAGAGGTGAAAAATCATCTTTCAAAAAAAACCATTCCATAATCTTCTACTATCTCGTCCCGACGTCCCCTAACTATACATATACCAACAAGGAATCAATATAAACTGATCTGGGAAGAAAAAGTACGGGCCTCGCCTCTAATCTATTGCACGAGAGAAACGTACAAAGAAGAAGAGCTTGGAAGAAATTAGGAATTAGGGATTTGTTGGGTTTTTTCCAAAAGGAGTCCTAAGCTATTATAAAAAATTATAGGTTTATTTTACAATTAAATTATTTAATAAATTAAATATTATGAAAATGTAAAATAAAAGAGTTCAATTAAGTGAGGTGGATAGTATAAAAACACATGTTATAATATGATTGGTACACTTAGATAATGGGAGATTTAACCCAATTTTTATCATGGATTATTTAGACAACCCCTTATAAAAAAGAACAAACCCAGATCTTATCTTTAAGTCGACACAAGCTCGCTTTCAGGACAATCCTCCCTGCAACCTGCATGCTTCTGATCTTTCATTTTTATACCAACAAAATGGACTTCCATTCTGCTTTACTTTTATTATTTCCTGCATTCTTATGATACTCTTATTTAGATTTTTTTCTTCTTAGGCTGGAGTTGAATGGCTCTTGTCCAGTAGGGGTGAACATGGGTCTGGTAAATCCAATGAACCCGTCCAATCCAATTCGATTCAATAGAAAAAATGCGGGTTGGATCGGGCAATTGGATTAGTCGGATGGATATTACTACAATCCAACCAAGTTCGGATCGGATTTCGGGTTCAGTTCAAATTCATCCAACCCAACTCAGAATCCATACATATAATAATAATTTTTATAATTTTACTCATACTTTGAGTGCTAGTGTCGGAGTGATGACTTTTTGAAACTTTGAGACTTAAGTATTTGTAATTATTTGTCATATTTGAACTTAGAGTATTTCTTCGTAGTTATTTGTTACATGTTTATATATAGTTATTTGGCATGTTGGAGACATCTAAATTTTAAGTGTCATGACATGACATTTAGTGTTGTTTTTCACTTTTTAAATACTATTTATATTAAATTGTTTCATGTTATTTGGTAATGAAGTTTTATATTTTCATGATATTTGGCTATATGTTATTTATGTGGTATTATTTCTATAACTTTTTGTGTCTTTTTCATGCTATTTAGTATCATAACATATTTAGTATTTTTTATAACTTTTTCTGAATTTATAATAATTTTTACAAGATTTTTTAATATTTCAGATATATTATTATTTTAATATAGTGACCCAATAAATCCATTCAACCCAATCCAAACTTCGTCGAGTTGGTTCGGATCGGGTCCGAAGAAGAAATTCGTGAAATCCAACTCAATCCAACCCAGACAATTTTAATCGGTTCGGATTTTATTTTGATCAAAATCCATCCAACCCAATTCATGTGCACCCCTAATCCAGTAATGTATATCAGACATGACAGAGACATGCACATATGTTGGACCATGAGAATTTTACTTGGAGAGAGCAGTGCAATATTGCAATAATGTAATTAAGTGCCAAATATACGGTTAGTGATGACAGGTTTTGTTAGTTTATGTGGGTGGAGGCGTGGGGATGCATGATGTTACAGGTACATGTTCATGCCACTAATGCTTTGCTACTTTTTCGTTCTTGGGTAAATATCTACCTCTGTTTATGCCATCATGTTCCAACCTAAACCGGCTACTTCTTAAGGCTTTGTTGCGATACTTGAAGTAAGAATTGTTTCATTGAATATTTTTAATCACTCTCTTACGTCCTTTAAAAAATTAAGAGAAAATTAAAAAAATACTAGAAACTTAATTATATGTTTTATTTTTGTATTTTAATATCACATATAATACACTTTTCAATATTGAGCAGTTTAAATATCATAGGCAATGTATCGTCCCGACTTCTCTCATTGTCCAATCATTACGGATTTACGTTAAGTAAGTGATTTTCTACATTTTCGGCCAACTGATCAATCTCTTTGTAGAAAAATATTGAATTGATATTTGATTCATCACATGCATTTATATCACTTTATTGACTTAACAATTAAATGGTCATATACAATAGGAGGAGACAATTACATTGATTGATATTCTAAGGTGTTTTTTTCAATGTATCCTCACAGTCGGAGTTATGAGGCTAACACCCTCGAAACTTAGTAATCATGTCAAATGGATAGACCTCTTTCAAAAAAATCTTTCTTCGTACGCACCGTCGATGATTGAACTTTGTACTAGTGATGTTTAATATATGGAAAAACTCTTGGTACAAATACTCTTCTAGTTGGTCCCTTGGAAAGCATGTGGGTGGTAGAGTTGGGCTGCTACTTTAGAAAGAGGCCTCTACTATAACAAGTTGATCCATGTTTTGACTTTTGAGACTGATTGCCACACCTCAATGCACCGGTTTATGTTGCAAGATTCTTCATTCCACTCCCAAAGTGGACCCAGTTGTGTTGCAGACTTCAACATGGACTATGGCCCAACTCATGTGCACAACAAGTACAAGAACCGGGGAACCACCCCAAAAACAAATAAATAATCAAGGAATTGTCTTAATGACCCTAAACAAGGTTTTGTTTACTGCCTGCTAGGTGAAGAAATGATATTCAAGATTAGAAAAATTTCATATTTTATTTACTTACTTAAATGTCATTGGTAATAATGTACGAAAAAAAAAAGTAGGCGAGTAACCTTTTCCTTAAATTTCATACATAGAAATTAATTGAATAACATTCTCCTTATATATTATTATATAGTACAATACAAAACATTTATATGCAGGAGCGTATCTAGGGAGGGACTGGCAGGGGTCATCGTCCCTAATAATTTTGAAATGTTCACTGAATATAGGTATTTTCCGAGCTAAAAAGAAGGAATTGTCGTTCCAACTGAGACACTATCATTTAGATGTTTTCCGAGATCCTAATTCAGGAAAAAAATTGAGTTAATCCGAGTTTTATCAGAAGTTAGTTGAAACTGGAAAAGCAACAATATTTTCACTTGTTAGTAAATTGATACGTCTTGTTTTGACACTCCATGTTTCAACATCATCTACAGAGCGATCTTTTTCTGCAATGAAATTTGTTAAGATTTGGTTTCACAACAAAATTGAAGATCTTCTCATAAATTTATTAGTTGTATATATTGAGAGAGAAATTGCTGAAAAAAATCTCTATTAATACAATAATAGATAAATTTAGTACTATGAAAGAACGAAGAGTTGTATTAAAATAATTTTTTAATATCTAAAGTTTATATAATATTCAATGAAGATTTTTTTAGTCTTATATTTCGCCCCCCAACAAAAAAATCCTGGATACGCCCCTTATATGTACCAAAAACATAATACAAAACATTTACTTTTTCAATGGAAGTACATTAAATTCATGTCTCCATTTCAAAATAATCAGTTTTGTGGATAGGAAAATCATTGTTAGAAGAGTTAGCTCCACTATGATATAGATGTTTTCGACTCGAACATAATTGTCTCCCGTGGAGGATACCTGTAAGCACAAAAAATAATTAGTCATGGGTAAGTTTTATTTATTGAATTATTTCTTACCAGGCATTATTTTTATCAATGGAGTGAGAAAATAATTATTTAGTTCTTCCAAACTGAAATATTTAATAACTTTTCAATTTCATGCATGTTTTAAGCGATATTTTTTTAGAACATTAAACGGTCAATAACAGTAATTAATTATCTCTTTGTGAACATTCACATTAAACAGTTAACGACTTACCATAAAACGTGTTCTATTTCTATGAGCGATGGTCAAATCCTAACCTCATGGTCAAGGAGCGAGGTGAGCAGCACACCACACCTCACCTCGTGATTAAGCTGTAGTTATTTTGAAACCAAAGGTGTATTGAAGCAAATGAACGGATGGTATTGAGATATGTAGAGTAGATCAATTACAATTATATTCGAGATTGAAAAAGGCACACAAGTGGTGAGTTTGTCAAGTATGAGCAGATAGGTCATGGGATCCATCCACTAGTCAAGGTCAACCCAGATGTGTAGCACCTAACTGTTAAAAGGGTTTTCACATGTTAAGAAAACAGAGGGATGTGTTTGGCAGATAGAGTGTCACTTTTTGCAACCCATTTTTCTCAATACACCATCCAATATAGCTTCTGGAGATTAATATTCAAAATGAACAAGTGGATGCGTTAAGAAAAAACAAGGGTGCAAAGAGTGTATCATTGAACTTTGAATAACATTCTATAAGATTTCATGGGGACAGATGCACGTATCAGACTATAAGACATATCCACACTCAGGAAATATATTGATTGAATTTATAATTTTATAATTATAATCTAAAAGATTTTTTAATATTGTATGATTTTGTACGTGGTATTTTATTAGGAATGAAATACTTTTTGAATATTCTTAATTGAATTGGGTTATCTTTTAAACTAGTCTTTGTTTCAGTTAATATTAGTATTATAATAATATTCACATTTTACTAATTTATCAAAGAAATAGATTACAGAATATCATATTAGTTAAAATGTAGTCAATGAATTTGGATACAAGTACATAGGCAAATATTAGAGATACTACTTAACACCTGAGGACTCTACCTATTGACCCTGGGAAATAACATTCATGGTGCAAGAAGGTGAATAAAACTCATTGGGATGAGTATTAGCAATGTAAGCAGCATACCAAAATTCTCTGCTACTTTGATAAGAATAATTGTCACGAAGCACATAAATTCAATGAAGAATCATTATACTTTCAGTTATCTTACTAATAATCCCTGGCAACAGCCAGAAAGGGGGGCAATAGCATGGAATTTATCAAACATGAACTGAAAAGAGTCTCAATTATTTTGGAAAAGCATGATGCCAGTCTCAAGCAGCAGCTATTTTACACAAAGCTAAACTTTCAATCAGGCCAACGAGGAAGGGAATCACAAAGAATAGTTCCGTATCGAAACAACAATATCTCTCACCTTCTAAGTTTTTCTCTATTCTTTTTTTTTTTTGTACTATTTATCTATCACCTGAAATCTTTTAGCAAGTCCAAGAGGATGATCTTTTAATCACTGGTTTCATCTGCTTGTCTTCTTCAAGGGAAATCATCCCCAAGTGTGAGGGGTCCTCCAGCATCATCTTTGCCACCAGATAACCTGCAATAGACCATGTTTGGTACTTTCTTGCTTGCTTGCCTACATATCTCCCAAGTTTACCATCATAATATTCAGGCCACCCGTCCTTCAATAGACGACTCTCAGCAAGCTCAATTGCACGTCTTGCTATCTGTGGTCGCCCCGTTTTGATGCAAGCAGCCGTTACAAGCCACAGCAGCACTGCACTCAACCACAAGAAACAAAAGGAAATTAAAAGTAAAGAAATAAGACCATTAAAAGTAAAAAAATAAGACAATTAAAGAAATGCATATAATTTTAATCCATAACATAATGAAAGAATTGTCAACTATGCTTCTGGTGCACACAGTGATAAGTGGGGAAAAAAGTGTGATAAGCTGACATGAATATGAATGTCTAAAGTCAAAAGGACAAAAGATAAAATAGACATGAGCTAAAAAAAGAATAGTAACTTACTAAGTAAATACATTTCACTTAGAAGCATGTCTTATAAAGCCATAATTCCGAACGACGCATCAATGAATTATGTATTAAATGTTATCAAGACTGACACATTGTGAAAAATATTGCAAGAGAAAGATAAGAATAATCATGTTGAAAGCATGTTGTAAAAGATTTCCATTGAACAGACAATAAATCAGTTACCAGAATACAAATCAGGTCACATATAGAATGGGTGGTGTCAGAAGAAAATTTAAGGTCTGAATCAAGTTTACAAAATCCCATGTACCTGGCCAAGATCCTCCATTATGGTAACTCCATCTGGTATTTTTGGGATCACAACCAGTAACTATTCGCCACTCATGACTTTCTATTGCAGGATAAGATATTTTTAGTGGCATTTCTCCTACCAATTCATCCCAGCGAGCTTCAATAAGATCCATGATAGCCATTGATTGCTCTGGGGTTGCTAAAGATGATAGAATTGCAACACAATTGCCTAAAGCAAACCATCGAAAATCCATTCGGGCAGGACTGACATTTCCAATAAAGTAGCCACCGCGTGTTGGCATAAAGTCAAATACCCATTCTGGGATTGAATCGGGAATAACATTAAACTTATTTACTGCAGTGTGGGAATACTCCTCAGTCTTATACCGATAAATGTCATTTAGCTGTTGGAAATCAAGCCAAAAGTAACCTCGCATGTGATAACTTAGTGCATGCAAACGCTTCACAATACGCTCCACACATTCCTTTCCTTCAGCATCATCCTGTTTCAGCATTGACAAAGCACATCGCAATGCCATGAAGAAAAGTGCTTGAATCTCTATAGGATAGCCGTAAATACCCTGCAGCAAAATAAAAATAAAGAAATTATTAATAAAATATAAAAGTTCTTGAAAATCTCCCTAACATAGAGTTGGAAGCTTAACTCCAAGGACTTGAAACTACAAATAACTTAAAGAGTTTAAGTTGGATGGGTGTGGGAAAGTTTTATTGTATCATCCAATAAAGTGTTTCTAGTGACTACAAAATTTAATGAATTTAACATAGTGGGAATAAGAGTAAGACTCGTAACAATAAAATAATTTGCATTTGCAAAACTTTGCATCATAAAACGGCCAATGCAAATATGGAAAATGGAATGGAACAAACAACATTTAAATAACAAGATTAACATCAGCAATATTTAAAATTATATGATGAAAAACAACTGCAAATTGTGCCTTACCATTCTTCGATCAATCATGGAGCATCCATCAGCACAAAGCAGAGTTGGGAATGTATCGAACCCTTCCGACAAGCACAAAGTCAATATAAGTTTCATTCCCTTTTGACAATCTGGAGATTCAGCCAAAGTTAAATCCCCTGTAGACTTTGTGTACGCACGAAGCAAAATGATCCACCAGAATCCAGAGTCAACAGGAGCAACTCTTCCAATTGCACTTTCACCAAAATCTGCAATAAGAGTATCTGTTTTCCTAACAGGATCATGAAGGACTTTGAAACTAGCTGGCATCACACCTTCACCTAGCTTAAATCGATCTATTCTTTTTTCCCAGCCCTGAAGATGCAGTGTCTTCAACAAGAAGTTCCTGACTATATCTGGTTCACCATTCATCAAAAAGGCTAGAGCACTTGGCACAAAATCTCGAACAAAAACCTAGCAGAGAAAAAAATTATCAATAAATATAACACTCATTCTTAGATGTCCTCCATTGGTATGTGACAGCAAAAAGATTTAGTTCATAGTACTTTGAGGCTTGTGGGGGCCACAACTAGCACATAAATCTGGAAAATTTCTATAATTAATCAACAATTATTCAAGGGCAGAAAAGTAACCATAAGCCCAAATGCTAAAAGAATAGCTGAAACCTCCAGAAAATTATGGCTATTGAGAACTAAAGGTACAAAAATTGTTGGCAGAACATCGGTTTATGCATGTCATAGTGCTGTACTGCTGTTAGATACTTACATTATTCACATCCAAACTTCTTGGTAAATAATAAGTCTAAGAAACACACATTTTTATGTCAAAGTTGCATTACTCTCATACTGTATGAAGTTTCAGGTTCAAATGGCCACTGAAAACTTGGCCAAAATCAAAGACAAAGGGCTACTAGCCTACTAGAAGTTCCAAAATAGATGTACATCATATATACACATACGCATGATAGAACTCAGTTCAAAGTATTTTACAATACCACCATACTCAAGGATGACAGCTTAATCCACCATAACTTGGTTAGACTATTAAGTTTCCATAACTCACAAGGATAAAAACATTCGCACACCCCAGCATAATCAAAATATGAAATTACAATACTGATTGAGGAGTTCACCTGATCATAGTTCAGAACTTCCTCTGCTTGATGATCAACAGCAGCAATGGTGCCGACGGGCTGGCCTTTAAAATACACTAGAGACCTTCGGAGGGATTCCCAGGCATCAGCGACCATGGGGTGCGGCTCAAAAGAGTTCCGCGCGGACGAAGCAGGCGTGTTAAACCCAGATCTCACTCCGGGCGAGTAGTTCTCATAGTTATCCACCCCTGCCCTAGCAAAACCTTGCGACAGCTCGCTGAGTGACCTCTCGTCAAACGACCTCTGCCTCTCAATGTTCAACCTCGGCTTGTCAAGCAGACGCGAGAGTTGATCGAAATCATCCATCTCAGGGATGGAACACTGAGAACTGATTTTCTTAAGTCCCACAGGCCCGTCCATTCTCTCTCAAATTCTCCGAATATCAGAACTCGATATTAACTCTGCATCATCAAGAAAAATAAACAACAACACAGTCCAGGGTCAAAACCTTTTCCTAGCAACGAAAATAGCAAAATCAAATCGAAATATAAAATTGCATTAAACCAATGACTACACCGAAAACGTAAAGCACACTCACAAGTCACAATCAAAATACTCAGAATAATGATTAAAACTATTCCATACGCAAACCCTTCCTACATATTACGCTCTACAAATAGGAACAACAAAACCAAACAAAATCTCAGTATATCTTCAGCGAATCCAATCAACATCACCACCACCTTAAACCACTGTCAATTGTGAAATTAAATTCGAAAACCTAATCGCAATAATGGAACGGAAAATAACGCATTAATGGAAAAACAAGTAACAGATCAAGATCCATGAGGAAGAACAAAAAACTGAAAAATCAATGAATCTCCATTGTGAGAAAGAAACTCAAACGAGAAGTGAAATTCGGATACAGAATGAGCGCAATTGATATAGGTATGCAGAAAGAGAGACAGATCTGAGAAGAGAACGAAGGGGGAAGTGAATGATGCAGGGGGATAAGGGAGGGAGAGAGAGAGAGAACCTGAAGGAGGATGGCGGCGGAGGGAGGAAGATTGTCCGGCGTAAACGGCGGTGGATGGCCGGCGATTTCGCCGGAGAATGGTGGGCGGAAGGTTAAAGCGGAGGAGAGAGAAGAAGAAGGGAAAAAAAGATCATGAGGTAGATAGCGGGTATTTATAGGTGAAGACAGAGGGGAGAAAGCCAAAATCTGAAAACGAAAGAGGGTTACCGGGAATAGCCGGTTGTAGGGTACACGTAGGCAAGACGACGGCGTTTTGATGTTTTTGGATACGGCTAGAGCGTTGCAAATGGTGTATTTATATGTGAGATATTAATTAATTTGGTAGGTGAGTGGATTTCGGAATTAGCCTCTATTTGCCAACATGGATACACCTCAGCTTGTATTTTTATTTCTTGCTGCACACTAAAATGAAGAAATTAGGAAAGAAATTGACCTTTTGAAAAAGGAAAAAGAAAAAACAAGTGTGAAAGGTGATAATGTAACGTTATATTTGTTGGTCTTAATGTTATCCAAAATTTGAAGGTGTGTTTAAAAGTTATAGATTGACTTTTTTTTTATGAGTTATGGATTTAATTTGGAGAGAATTGGAGGTTTGTGATTATGAGTTATATGAGCTCTCCAATTGTTTTGGATTTTTAAAATGGGGGGAAGGGTTTGAAGAATTCCTGAAAATAAGGAAGGGCAATTTTTTTTATGTATATAAAACAGATAATGTTGCAGACAAATAATATTATTGCAAAAAATTAGATAAGTCCATAAAAAGAAAAAGATATGGATATTTACAGCATTTTGACTATTTTAGGAAGAAAGGAAGCTAGTATAAAAAATGTACAAATGTGGATTTTACCTTCCGATTTTAACTTGCAAAAATCAAGGTAGTGATGGGATAAGTACAAATCTTTTTTCTTTCAAAAAAAAAGTACAAATCATTACTGACAAATACGGACATCTCTGTATATAAGTTTAAATGATTTTATTTAAATGATTTAAATTGCAGAATGTAGATTTGATCCATAAATTAAGTATAAAATTTACTACTATTCCATATATATGTTTGGAATTAGTATAAACTGAGAATATGCGGTGGCATTAATTACCATATGGATAGCACGTCGTTTCGTTTGGTTGACATTTCCAATCCAAGAGTGCAGGGAAGAATCTGAGAGTGAAGATTCTCAACGTCCAAATTGGACTAATTAACAGCTCAATTTACCTTGACAGAATCCCTTAAATAATTATTTCCCTGCATAGAAATTGATTTTAAAAACATAAAGGTATATTAACTATTAATGCAAATAAACTTTTTTTTTGAAAGGGATTAATGCAAATAAACAAAAACATTGACAATTTGAGAATGACATTTTTTTAAAAACAAGTATCTTCTGCTGAGATTTTTGCTTAAATTTTTGTTTAAGTTGATATACGTTTTTGGTATAAAAAATGACATTATTTTTTATTAATTTAAGAATTAAAAGGTGACATGTCCCCCAAGAAATAAAGTTGAGGCTCTACAGAGTCAATTTATGTCATTAATTTTCTCCTGAAATAATTATTCAATCAAATAGATAATTTTTCTTAATTTATTTAAACCAATTTTTGAGTTTCTTCAATCATCGTTAAATGTAAATGAATGAGATTCAAGGGGTGCTTGGTGATTCCACCCTGTCCGTTCCTATCTAGATACACTTGTTGGCTTGTGGCTCTACAGAGTCAGGACATGGGTTGCACTTGCACTAACGAAGTTTTTTCCTCAAATAATTTTTTTTATCCCTCCCAAGTCTTACTCTTGTAAAAAAAAAAGAGTGAACACATTATTGTAAATGTTTTAGTCCTTATTTTCCTAACCCACTATCCTAATTTAATTCATAATCTTTATTTGATTTTATCTACTTAATTTAATCCCTACTTTTCAGTTCAATTTCTTATGCTTATTCCTTTTTTCCACGTATTCCAAACCTTATTTCATTCCACAAAAGTGAAAAGCTTTTATCGGAAAATTAAGGATTTATTATATTTTGTATTTCCAATCTATCTATATATATTAGAAAAGAACAACTTCTAGCATGACGTGTCGCTCTCACAGGCCAAATTAGTGACGTGTCGCTCCTAGATTAATTCTCACCTAATATTTTACATGTAAGCTCTTTCTCCTTGGCCCCACTTGCCACATGTGCCCTGATTTTTCCTTAATAAAAAAAATACATTTTTAAATTTTAGATTTGATTAGGATTTAGGTTTTTTATTTCTTGATTTTATCTTAATTTATTTTTAGAGTATTAATTAATTTTTATGGTATTTTTATTGAATTTTCAGATTTTTAATTAATTCCGGATTTTATGAGTTTTTATAGTGATTTGCTAGATTTTGATAGTTTTTATCTATATTTATTTAGTACATTTTTAAATTTTTGATTTGATTAGGATTTATGTTGTTTATTTCTGGATTTAATCTTAATTTATATTATTATTTATTTTTAGAGTATTAATTAATTTTTATTGAATTTTCGGATTTTTAATTAATTCCGGATTTTATGAGTTTTTATTGTGATTTACTAGATTTTGATAGTTTTTATCTATATTTATTTAGTACATTTTTAAATTTTAGATTTGATTAGGATTTATGTTGTTTATTTCATGATTTTATCTTAATATAAAATCTGTGATAAGTTATTTAAATTCCACGTGTATTTTCAGGTTAATTCTCATAAAAAAATACATTTTCAAATTTTAGATTTGATTAGGATTTAGGTTGTTTATTTCTTGATTTTATCTTGATTTATTTTTTTATTTATTTTTAGAGTAAGGATTTATTTTATATACTAAATAAATATAGATAAAAACTATCAAAATCTACTAAATCACAATAAAAACTCATAAAATCTTGAATTAATTAAAAATAAAAAAATTCAATAAAAATAACATAAAATTTAATTAATACTCTAAAAATAAAATTTTTCTTCACCTAAAATTTATTTCCATAACAAATCTTGAAACCGATTTTTTAAAGGTAATTTTAAATCTGAGAAACTTTTTCATAAAATATTAAAAATTTAAAAGATTTTACCAAATTATCTAATATTTACCTAGATTAAATAAAAAACTAAAAATTCAATAAAAATACCATAAAAATTTATTAATAAAAACTACCAAATCACAATAAAAACTCATAAAATTCTGAATTAAATAAAAATCCAAAAATTCAATAAAAATAACATAAAATTAAATTAATACTCTAAAAATAAACTTTTTCTTTACCTAAAATTTATTTCCATAACAAATCTTGAAACTGATTTTTTAAAGGTAAACCTGAGAAACGTTTTCATAAAATATTAAAATTTTAAAAGATTTATCTTAAAGGTAACCGATTTCTATAATTTTTTTACAATCTATTTAATATTTGATTGATTTTAAAAGGTGTATGATGAGCAAATAAATATTGATTTTTTTTAGTTAACAACATCATTATTAGTTTTATTTTAATTTTTAATTTTTTTTATTTTTAAATCAAATAGATATTGATTTTTTTAAAAATTTTCAGCATCAATACTTTTTATTTTGATTTTCCCGAAAAAATATTTTTTATATCGCTCTTGGCCATGGCTTAAAGCGAAGAGAGGTTATTCGATGAACCCATTGGCGTGCTTATCGCGGTGCGTGGTGGAGTGGTGGGATAGAATTTGGCTTGGCTGTTTGAGAATGGATGGAGCACGTTGCCTATTTATCTATGGCTTATTAATTTTGTTATTCTGTTTCTTTCATTTTTTATCTTTTCTACAGGGTGGTTATGCTCAATTATAATTGATAATTGGTTGCAACTACATTGTAACAAAATTTATTCATGGGTTGGAGTAACTTGCCTTGAATTTGCTTTTAAGTTTAAATTTCTCTTTTTGATTGGGATGTATCTTTGTTTTGTTACATGATGCACGCAAGTAGTTTTTTACTTGGAAAAGAGAAGGAGGTGGATTGTTAGAGATTAATTGTTAAATATTTGAGGAATGATTGTGATAATAACTTAATGATCTAATAGGAAAAGTCTTTATCTACACTTCCGAACAATAAACAGGGTATTTTCAAGTCGTCGTTGTGCCATTAAGTTCTGTCCCATGGACACTTGACACAAGCAATCCAAGTAAGTCTAACCACCTGCAAAATTAAACTAACTAAATAAATTCCAAGTTAGCTTTTTTAGTAATACAAGAATGTAATAAGTTGTTAATTTTATTTGTGCAGATTCTATATAAGAAAGGGGTAGAAATTTAGGTTTTCTAAGTTTGTCTCCTTTGGATGCTTGCCAGCTCTTAGAGCACTAAACCAGGAAGCTGGCAATAGTGGTTGTTTTGAAGCAGCTTCTGGACTTGCTCTAGCACACAATAATGCTTTGAGCAGTATTCTCACAAGCCTTGACCACATACTTAAAGGGTTTAAGTATTGTCATTCTAATTTCTATGATTGGCTTCAAGATAGAATAAACAACCCTGCAAATTATGGTATGTATTGCAATTTGCTAACCACTCATTTCCCAACCATACCAAGACAACCAAATAGTTTAGACACTCAACTGAAATCTCATTTTTCACTCGGGATGTCTGCTAGGTGTCTTTAGTGTGCGGATCTCCATGAATCATTACTCTCAATTTCCCTACTGCCACTGTATTTTAATCACAATGTATGTGCCCAATTCAATTTTGATTTTCGTTGAAGGTTTTAAGGAAGGAATTAATGCTTGCTGTGGGATTGGTCCATATGAGGGCATTTTTACTTGTGGGGGCACCAAGAAAGTTAAAGAGTATGATTTATGTGACAATAGTGGCGAGTATGTACGGTTGGATTCTTTCCACCCAACAGAGAAGATCATGAGCAAAGGAGAAAAATTACACGTGTCAAAAAAAAATTTTAAAGCATAAGTTTTATTAAATAGAATGGTTGATTGTACAAACAAAACTCAACAAAGTGAGCATAAACTCCTCCAATGTTCCCCAAGAACACCTAAAAATCACATTAAACAGGTCCAAACCCGGATCAAGCCCTAATCGACCAATGAGAAAGAGAAAATGTCGGGGACCTAGATGTGGTAAAAAAAAAAACCACATAACCTAACAAAAACAGAGCTCGCTATTGGAGGGGACGCGAAACAACACACGACATCAACCGGAAAGCAAAGGCAAAAAAACCTAAAGGGAACAACACCCGAAAACGACCCTAAACAGCACACGCTGGCCCGAAATTTCACCACCTTCACTGTTGACCTTGAGCAACACTTCGGCAACGCAGAACCATAGCGCCCAAAACAAGAACCATAACGCCCCAAAACGATCTATGGCAAAGAACATCTCCGCACCGGTTGCACCGTGCCTTCACCCATAACTCCACTTGCAACACCTCACGAACAGAGCTGGAAGAATCATCAGATCTGTCGTTAACACCAAAGTTGCAAAAAGGCAGAGGGGAAAAACAACATTTACCACTCCGAAGCATCAATCTGAACAAAAACATGGCGCAAGAAGTATCAAACTAGCTTCATAAAGGACCCTTTGTTGACAAATGCGGAACACAGACCAGCCATAAAATTAGGAACCTGAATCCTACGTGTCAATTTGTTAGATAGCTATATAAATTTTTTACAATCTATTTAATATTTGATTGGTTTTAAAAGGTGTATGATGATCAAATAAATATTGATTTTTTTAGTTAACAACATCATTATTAGTTTTTTTTTATTTTCAATTTTTTAAATTTTCTAAATCAAATAGATATTGATATTTTAAAAAATTTACAGCATCAATATTTTTTTATTTTGATTTTCCCGAAAAAATATTTATTGTATATATTTGATGTAATTCACATTTTAATTCGAAAAAAATTAAAATCTTAAAATTAATATTCTATATAATTTTTATAACAATATAAAAAGCACAAAATTATATAAATTTCGAAATATATACAAAATAAAAACGAAATAGGAAAGAAAAACACAATAATTATTTTTTTTAAGGAAAAAAACATTAATTATCTCTCTAGCCAATTAAGGATAAAGAGAATAAATAATATGTCCAGTTCAAAAAATAATCAATAATATGTCAAGATAATATCAAGCTTATTTTAGAAGATGATATCAAGCTTGAATAAAATGAGCTACTGATTATATCTAATATGCAGACAGAAAATTACTTTCAGCGTCAATATTGACTCAAACTTGGATGACTTGGAATAAACACAATAATGTCATACTTTATGATTTATCTTTCACAATTCTTATTTGTGCTACTATCACATTCATTTTTTTTAAGATTAATATATTGGTAATTCCTTATATTTGTGATTTGTGATATTGTCTTCATATTCACGAAGAATGTGAAACGAGTTACTGTTGATCTCAATCAGGCTTAGAAGATAAGTCTTTATGTCCACTTTGCTTAGCATTTCTGACTCTTCTATTTCATCCTTTGTTTAATTTTTAATAATCAAGGTATTAACTTACGTATCAAATACAATAGACATATTCCCCGTGCAACGCGCGGGTAAAAGAACACTAGTATAGTCTTTAAGATAAAAACTTTACACTTTTTAAGTTCATATCCTTATTTTTTTTAACCATATCCTTGAGATGATACTATTTGATTCATGTGTAATAAAGATCAACGGCTTTTTCAAAATTGTGTCTCTTAAGGATATAATTCAAAACAATCACTTTTAATCATTCGACCAACAATCATTGGGTGAATTGAGTACAAAAACACTTTAAATAGATCATTTTAAATAATGGAATTGATTCTTTCATAATTTCATTTTGTACCAAAAAAAAATAATGGAATTGATTCTCTAATTTATTGCTAATAAGAAATTAACAAGAAAGATTTTGTCGTTATTTCCTCTTCTTGTTTTTGAAAAGGACTTATAAATAGGACAATTGTAAAAAAAGACTAGATAAGATAAGACTTCCTTCCATTCAGGGCTACTTGAAGTTTTCTTCTGTGTTTTATTCAACTTGTACTAATTATCGGAATCACTAGCTCGATTGTCTTATGTAATCATTAAAGTGACAGAAATCTTGTTTAGTTCCCCCAACCATGCAAATTATTGATTCAAAATTAATCTGGTCGTTTGTATATGCATATATGTCAATTCTCCTGATCATTTACCACGTTTCCATTCCATAGCTCCAAATTGTTCTTTTGTTATATACACGACTAACACGAAAAAAAAAATTGTATTTTAGTCACGTCAAGACTAATATTCTGTTCACATATAAAACACACCTTCGTCAATGAGATGTAAAAATAGAGAAAAATTACATAAGAATATCATAATATGATAGATAATGTGATAGGAATAGAAAAAATAATGTGAGTGAAAATGTAATGTAAGATAAAATTGAATATGAATGAATTAGTAGTATATGTTGATAATGATTTGAAGAAAGAGTTCTCCAAATTATGACTCTAAAAATCATGAAATAAAAAATGACTTGGGAGAAGAAATATCAACACTATTGAAATAGATAAAATAAATGAGCATAATTCAGTGCGTACAGAATGTACTATATAGCTAGTTGGTACCTTATGATAGTTTCGAGGGGCAATCACATAGCAGTTCCCGATTATTGAATCTGCATATCATGTGCTGTGATAAACAAATTAAATCAACACTTATGATTCGCCGTCTTTACAGCAATATACAGCAGCTAGCATATATACAAATTCAATTCTAACTTCTATTTACCAACCTTTTCTTACTTTATTCATGTGCTGATTATTTTTATATAGTAACTTTTATTTTTCATGAGCAATTTATATATAATATAATGCAACAATATTGACTTCAACATATATCAAGCAGCCTCACTTGAAAAGTTATTAAAATAATCTCTGTGTGTGGGTTTGTTTGTTTGTTCTTTTGGCAGGTGCCTTTTGTGTGTTTGTAGTACATAGCTGCCAATCAATTAATGAGATACTGATGCAGAAATTGTCTCTGTAACTCACAGTTGTCAATATGGGTTCCAACCCGCGAGCCAGCTCGACGGGTTGGCTAAATGAGCCGGGTTGGGTTAGTTAAATTCCAGCTCGAAAAGAACTCGGGTTAGTGCAATCCGGCTCGTTTAACCCGCGGGTTAAACGGGCCAACCCGCGGGTTAAGCGAGCCAACCCGTCGGGTTAGAGTTATTTTTTATTAAAACAATTATTTTATTTGTCTTTAATTTAAGGTTAGTTTTATGGATTACTTTTAGATAGAAAAATGGAAATTTTCATTTCTTTAAATTTGAGACAATTTTTTGTGTTTTATTTATTGTTATTCTATTATTTATCTTATTTTAAATGTGACAGTAAAATAATTGTGTTTTTAAATCTTGTCAACTAAATTATTTTACTATATTTTGTAACCAAAAAGTTACTTTACTATATTTCAAATGTGACATACAAATTAATGGGTTGATAAACCTCTTTCTTATGAGTTGTTACCAATTTCTTCAAGTATTTTTGTGAAATTATTTTTTTAAAACATTTTCTAATCCAATTTATCTATTTTTTATATTTTTTTCACCCAACCCGCGAGCCAGCCCGCCAACCCGCGAGCTCGTAGCGAGCCGGGTTGGGTTCATATTTTTCTGGCTCATTAAGGCCCCGGGTTGACACAACCCAACCCGTTTTCAACCCAACCCATACGGGCTGACCCGTATTGACAGCTCTACTGTAACTGGACATAAAAAAATTCACCATGAAAAAGTATCCACTTAAGAGATAAAAATAGGTAAACAAATTTTGTGGCTTCTCGTTAAGTTAAAGTGTCACTTTTTCTGTGCATTTATAATGAAAAAGCGATGCAGAAAATTGGCTCTAAAGTTTTTGCACCATAAAACACTCAGAGTTTCATTGAAAAAAGGTAGAATAGCTAAAAAGAAAATTTGTGGGCTCTGGTCGTGTGTCTATAAATAATTTTTTATATTAATAATTATTGTTAGGGACGGAAAATTGAAAAAAAAATACATTAAGAAAAACCATGATAGAAGAGGAAACTATAATAACAAATATTTAAAAAAAAAATGTCGAAGCTCAAGAATTCGAGACTATAGATATACAAAACCGCTTTTCAAGAAATTTGAGACGAGACAATTTTTCTTGTCCTGATAAAAAAATGTGACACAAAAAGAAGTAAAAAAGGGATAAGTGTCCTTCTTTGTTTAAAGAGCAAATAGGACAATTCAAGTGAAGGAGAAATCCAATCGTTCTTCCATTCAATCGCAGAGGGTTTGTTGGAGAAGAGTATCCCCCCAAACTCTCGTAAGAAGCACTTGAAGAAAGTACTAAAAAATACTTGAAGTTTTGGAAGGAAAGGCAATGCCCTACTGTTGAATAACTGAACCTGTTGTTACTTTATGTGAAAAACGATTATGAAGGGGTCCTAGCTGATCAAGACGACTCAGTTGTCATCTCAGTAACAATTGTCAATGCCTAGGTGCGAAGGGTATTTGTTGATTCGGAAATCTCGACATACGTCATATTCTATAAATGTTTTAAGGCTACGCAGCTTTTAAATGACGATATGACCGCTTTCGAAACATAAATAGTTAGATTCATCTCGAACTATTGAATAATACATCACAAGGCTATCCGAAGATAACCACTATTTGAGAAGTCTTTCATTTAGACTTCACGAAAGTCATGTTTCGCAGAAATAATTATCACAATGTTTATAAATACATGTTTAATTGTTCATTTACACAGTCAGTATGCAATTTGCTAAGTCATTATTCTTCCGTGACTCCAAATTCCCTCCATGTTCTCGTACCGATTTGAGCATTAAAGTGCGTTACAGGTAGGTACCTCTCTCATCATGTCAACACTACACCACCGTGCCAAAAAATCCTTTGAGGACCGTGCACTACCTTTGAGGACAAATGGATTTTGCCAATCTATTTTTTGGTCAATGGTGCAAATTAACATTCAAAGATTGTCTAAGGACACTTACATCCTAAACATCCAAGAAGTGAATCTAAATTTAGCTAGGAAGAACAGACGGGTTAGTGGGTTAGTGGGTTAGTTGACCCATCTTGCTTGAAGGATTAGGCTGGCTTACCCGTCGGGTTGAACCAGCTCTTCATAATCTCTATTCTCTAGCATGATGCTACATGTGGTGCATAAAAAAATTTATAAACGAACTAAATTAATTATTTTCGGAAACACGAGTGCGCATGTTTCATGCTCCATGTTAAATATTCCCTCAATCGTGGAAGACCTAAATTAATTTACACAATTATTGTAAACAAAAAAATTAAAAGAAAGCAGAACGATAATGGCTGTATTAATTTTCTAAAACATGATATTAATTACCAAAACGTTTTAATGAGTCAGCAATGAGTTGGAGCTCTTATCCACCCTTGCAAAATCGTGTTCCATGCCAAGTCAAGCATATCTGAATATGTCTCTACATTCTTCAACAAAGCATTCAAAGAAAGGGCAAAATCGAATATCTTGGAGCCAAAAAAGTTTTAATTAACCTCCAATAAAGGGTGGACTTAATTTGAGGGAACAAAACGTGAGGATATATTTTCCTCCATGAGGGAATTGGTCATTGTCTTGAATGGCTGGCTAGGATATACCCCACTTGAATGGGATGCTTCAACAAATGTGACCCCATTGTACTAGCTGAAGTAAGGCTCACATCATGATACATTTCATCATCGTGACTCATGAGCAACTACTGGTCCTTTTGCTTTTGTGCATGTGAAGCATGATGTATCCTCCTACCACACTAAAAGGGCCCAACCCAATATCAGTTAATTAAAATTATTATGTTGGGGTGGATGGGATTTTCATTTTAATTTAGGGTGGTCTGATTTTGATATATTTTATCAATTAATGGAACCTTTTACATTTTCTTGATTTCTTCAACCATTAATTCATTTTTATTTATCAAGGGTCATTTAGACAACTCCTTATTATTAAAATATTTTCTATCAATTATGTTATTTCTTTAGATATTATTAATTTTTTTAATCTTTATGTTTTATAACAACACTTATGCTATACATGAAATATGTGAGGGTGAGAAGAGTAAATGTTGAATGTTAGATTCAACTAAGAATGATAAAAAATAATTAGGTTCAACTTACAACAATAATTTTTACTTTCGATGTAATCAAAAAGTATGAGAATATTTTTTTATAATATACACTTTTCTTGATAATGTAACGTTTGGAACTTATAAAATTAAGTATTACATAATTTCTTTGAGCATTTCCAATTTCACGTTCAAAAAATGATAAATTATATATGATTACTCTCTCTCTCTCTAAATTAGAAGTTTATTTAGGAAAACAAATCTCCACACCAACTTTTTGGTCTCAAGAAGAGAAGCTGTCCTGGTAGTTATGAAGTAGGAGCAACTCGTTATCATAATATTAGGATTTAGGACTTCTTTCATGTCTTGACAAAACCTGTAATCCCACCTTCCCCTCATCGGAAGAATCACTTGCATAACGACCTCATTGTACTGGTAAAACTTTATTCGTCATAAAATTCTATTAGTAACATAAATAACAATTACATTGACTTATATTTGATTAGTGTTTCATTTTATGAACAACTTTTATGATCACAAAATAACTATTGCCATATTTTGTTGTTTTTAAAGAAACTTTAGAGAGTTATTCATAAAGTAAGAAAAACATATACAGTTTCACAAAAGTTTAATAATATACTTTAAATTACCTTATTTAAAGTTAAACAATGTACAAGTCGATATTGAACACCAAAGAATTTATATTCCCTTTTTCTTTTACCATTAGACAAGATACAAGTTTTGTTTTAAGACAAGGTTTGTTAAGAAAGCCAAAGAGCGAAGAGCTGTTCATGGTGAACGTATGAACCACGGAACTTTGAGGCAAAAAAGCCTATTCAGTTTGATTTTGAATCTTCTAAGAACATGGTTTTAAGGATAATCAGGTCAACCAACCAAGTATGAACTTAACCTAGTCCCTTTAACAATCACAGAATTTAGGGCAATGTGACAATTACACTACATTTGGGAAATATAAGATACCAATAGGAAAAATATTTTATCTCACGCCAACGCAAGATGTTTAGTTTGAGTGTTGTTTCATTCATTGGTTATACTGTGTTAACCAAATTAATTTAGAACAAACTTCAATTCATTGTCATAAAAGTAAAACAAAGAACTACAGCTTGCTCAGATCCGTTCATTCAACGTTGATACACATGAATCCAGAAAGATCTTCAAGCAATTCTAAAGTAAAAATATGGGATTGTTTTGCAATCCAGACATTACCCTTTTGAGCACAAAACAAAGCAAAAAATGGCGAGCGCTAAGAGATCTGTACTTAATTTCAGAGTTCAACCTACAGAATTAAGTTGGAAGTATCCTTAACCTATGAGGAAGGGAACTACAATCATTAAGTCAATAAGCACCAACCCAGCTGGATAATTAAATAGTACTTTGTTACAGCTACAACAATGGCTTTGTGAAAGCTTATGCATTCCACAGGACACTGATCACATTTCCCACTTACATTCATTCTACTATCACTCAGGACTAATGTTGAATGAAATTTTGATTTCTCACAAATATTTGAAAATATTAGTAAGATGGGTAAGTGATTGGGCTAGTTCTATCAGAGCTGCGTGCACTAGAACGGCTAATGCTATCCAATGTTGCCCCCAAAGCTCTACGACTGTACTCATAATTGTTGCTACCATAGTGAGTTCCATACCCACTAGATTGGCCACTTAAACGATGAGGAGGAACTGGCATGGGACAAATATTTAAAGAAAAGAAAAGAGAAGTTAGCAAGCATGAAAATTAAGTTCCAAAAAGATAAATTTTTGTGAGAATAAGATGGCAATTCAAGACGAAAACAGGAATTTGAAGCAGGTGAGTCAGTTATGCATTACCTTGTGAATGGTTTACTGCATAATCTGAAAATCTTTCAGGAGTTGATAGCCTAGCAGAGTGTTGAAAATTTTCTGAGTTATATATAGGCACTGGGTTAAGCCTTGGTCGTTGTGAAGAATTTGATGACGGTGTATTTGCTGTAGAACCATTAGGAGTGGTTTTATCTTTCCCAGATATCTGTTTATTAGAAGATTGTACTTGTCATTAACAAAGCAAGAGTACACGAAATAAATCTAAAATTTCAACTATTATTTATTACATGCTTCTGCATTCAAACCAATAGAGCCCTATTGATGTCCCAACGCACACTTGGATACTTGAAAGTGGCGCACCCATATATCCACCTATAGTCATTAACTATAGTGTTTGATAATAGAGCTTGTGGACTTCCAATCAACAAGGCTAAGTTTTTATTCAGCAGTTTCAATGAAAAATTGCAAAATATCCAGGCCTTAACAAGTGGGAAGCATAGATGTCAAGAACGCACCGCAAACTTCAGTGTTCTGTTGTACAGTGTTACAAGGCCTGAGAAAAGCCTGACAGCATAGTCTGCAACCTCCTCAGTTTCATATTCTGCAAAAGCAAAACCTTTTGGTTTCTCAGATTCCTTATCTTTAGGAATGTGCAGGTCTACCACTCGTCCTGCTTGAATTAATATATCATACAAGACCCTGTCTGTGACCCTCTCATCCAGATTGCCTGAATCAAATAGAAGTAACCAAATCAACGCCCAAATGAATGCCCATATTCACTACATTTATCTATAAATCCAAAAGCCCTTAAATACATGTTTAGTTCGAAAAGAAGTTTCAATCAACCGCGACCGTCATTAAGAATTGAAATTCTATAACAAAAACCCCAGATATATAAATGAAGATAAATGCATGCTTGCAAAAAGAATTGCAAAAACATGACTGTAGGAAGTTGAGTTTAGCAAAAGAATAAAAGAAACAAACTACACCCACTGTGTAGGAAACCTCAGATCATCTAAATATCATTCAGATGCATATTTATTCAAGAACAATTTCCATCAAAAAAATATTTGCTGAAGTGAACATAGCAAAGCGAGAAAAGGGAGATCTAACACATCACAGATGTAAATGAAATAATACCCTATTGAATGGATACAGAGCTTATGAAAAGAGTATAATAGCACGGGGGACAATTTACAAGCAAAACTTCTATTGTTCATCAAAACAATGCAATGTACACAAGACACGAAGATGGAAGAAGAAAAGCTTCAGCAAAAATGATCATGAAGATTTATATTACATAAATTTACCAGACCAATTTGTTCAAAAAGGTGAATGATATTGACATTGTTTCATAAACTGCCGATTCTTATACCATGAAATATACACCCCTAAGTTCTCAATATTTTTAAGGATCTACAAAATTATTGTTAAAATGCTTTTCATGCTGCTGAAGTTATAAAACAAAATTTGATGGTAGCTAGAATCAACAATTTAAGCTGTAATATTTCTCCAAAACTGCGTATGAAGAAAACAGGAAAAAGCAAAGTGAAAAATAATTTAAATGGATATCTTAAATTGAAACTCTTAACCATTCACATTATCCAAAACTATTCAATTTACACAAGTGTAACTGACTGTCAGTTGCCACAAACCCAAGGATATTTTCCTGCCATGACCAAAAACCATCATATAAAAAACACACACAATACAATTACAAGATACACGTATCAGAATCCAAATTTATCTCACTTAAGTGTGAGAGTGTATCTTCAAAATGTCACATTCAAGTGATCGGTGCGACTATTTCTAAGAAAAACTAAGCAACTATAAACATGACAAATTTTTCAATCACATTTAAGCTGAAGTAACTGAAGGAAAATTGGGGAGCTTACCTATGTACACAGAGCACCCTGAGTTGTCTGACATAGCTGTATCTAGATCAGACGTGAAAGCCTACTACGATTACAGGATATCGTACCGCCAATTATCCTGTAGATTCCAGCACAACATGACAATTAGAAGCAGAGAAATATCATAACCCTAAACAGGGAATTTCAATAGTGAATTAGATGGCAATAGTCAAAATTTCAGCATTTAGTGTGCACATAATCTATACAGGTTTGCATAAACAAAGATCAAATTTCCACTCTCAAAATAATTGAAGTTACAAAATAAAAATCACAAATTCAGAGAACAATTAATAACTATTCTGAATCAGATTTACGAGAAACAATACCAACAACCGTGAAAAATTGCAGAATCATATATTGAAAGGCGTAACTACCTTGAGAATTTAGGACTGCGAATTGCGAATGAGGGAGAAATTGGAGGAGTTAGGGTTAGGGTTTGGAAGTGCTTGAGTTAGTTACAGGGAAGAGCACGATAACAGTGAATAGCAGATTGTTCTGGAATCGAAGGATTTATTTTTCTCGATTAGGCAATATAATATATACGCGCCGTTAATTGGAATAAGGAATTTTATTTTACTATTTCTATGCTAAAAAAGGTTATGCAAATGGCACACTCAATAGATAATCAAAAAAGAGATAAAAAGGTTAATGGTAAAATTGGTTTCAAAAAATACTTATGTGGTCTCTTATTATATTAAGTATCGGTCTAATTTATTCGACATTTTATGTTACCACATGAATTAACTTCATCGTCATTTTATATTACTAATAACTCATAATTACAAAGCCGTTGTCATTCTCCAAAGGGGTGCTTAAGCTCCCCCACCCTTACATTCCTACAACTCGTGCGAAATAGCCTGAGATGATGACCTGCAATGAATACTTGATGATCTACAAGGCAAACTTGGGAGACCGCTCCCTCTCAATAATTGCAGTGAGTTAATGTTTTCACCACACGCCACCTCTAACAATCTCAACTTTATCAAATGCATCCCCTACAATTACTACTAGAATTCCATTGTAGAGATTGAAGGACTGCCCAACGCCATCACCCACAACATGTTCGATTACCATCCCATCATCACCTTTGGGCCCTATGTGCTCTTCGCACTCTCTAACCTCGATGCATTAGTTCCATGTCCCCGTGGAGAACACTATCGTGCTAATGCAAATGTCGGAGTCGCCTCCCATAAACTCTTCAAGGCCAAGTTTATGCAAGGGTAAAGGGAAAAGATGCTTGAGTTCACTAAGAGTGTGGGGTGGATGCATAAGATGTGAGAATTCTCTCATGTTAGCACATGTTGAAATATTGTATTCCTATCTCTCATATGTATGGATTCAATAAATATAGGTGGGAGACCCATTAATGCTTATGAAAAAAAAAGATAAATACAATGTTTTACTTGACATTATTATGCGACATGAGATGACTCTAATCCTCAAACCTCACAAGTCTAGTTGACCTTTATTACTTGAAACGTGACCCACTCCACGACATCCTTTCCCACCACAACAAGATGGCTCCACCAATTTAGAGAACAACAAGTCTCTCCTTGATAAGGTTTAGATTTTCACCATTGTCCACTTCTCCACTGTCTCTTATATTGTGTTGAAATCATGTCGCAGATAATCGCAATAACAACTAGAAGCAATTGTATAGGTTGTGTTTGGTTTTCGATTTGGAAGTTCATTTGAGACATTGAAGTTCGAGATCACACATTTCAATACCCAAGCGTGAAAGAGACTTTCAACCTCCGTTGAGTGAAAACATTTTCAATATGAAAACTAAACAGACACGATATCATTAAAAAATGTACTATATTAATTTCAATAACTGCTATTTGGTTTTGTATCTAAACGAGTATAGATCACCAATTATGTTTTGAACTTCTTCTAATTGAAAAAAATGTAAAATTTGTGATCCACCAGCATTCCATGTTAGGACTTAGGATGGTCAAAGAAAATGATTTATAAATATTGAATAACATCAATTATTATAAAATTTGTGATCCACCACCTATATTGAGTCACGTTGAGGTTCCACGAAGCTCGCTGATATCACGGTTCTGCATTCCTCCTCAGTCCTCACGCCACCGTAAGCTCCGCCACAACAACCATCACACTCTCTTCCATGGATTGGAATTGCTCGCACCTCGAACTCGCCGCCTCATCATCTTCTTCCAATGGCTACAAGCTCCTGCTCCACGCGCTCTCTCTCATCCCAACATGGCACTACCTCCTCGCTGCCGCCATTGCTCTCATCACCTTCATCTACAATTTCCTTGAAATCCACTTCCTCGAAGATCTCTTCTCCGGTTTCTCTGGCTCCCCCGTTGACTTCACCTTCAACTCCTCCTGTGAATTCTACCACGCCGTCGTTTCCAAGTGCCGGATCCTTCACGGTACCTACTCCACCACGCCGTGGCTCTCTAGTCCTCATCTTCAAACCGTTTTCCTCAACTTCTTCGGAAACCCTCCCGTTTTCAAATACCGAAGGTATCATCACATTTTTCTTGTGAATCGTACTTTTCACAATGCTGATTGCTGATTGCTGATTGCTGATTGCTGAATGATGACAATGACATGTATCTTCTATTCATGTTTGTTTCTTGTTGTTTTTCTACTCTGTATGAAATTGACACCCAATTGTAGAGACTTGGAGAAGAATCATGCTAAAGGCCCCGTTTGGGAAAACAACTTAATTAAGCGCGCTTTTGACATAAGCGTTTATTCATTAGCTATATATATAAGCATAAGTATAAGCTATCTTGAGTAGCTTATGAAAATAAGCTCAAAACAGCTTATGGTAGGCCATAAGGTGTTTGCATAAGCTCTCCCAAACACTTACACAAGCTCTTATGCTATCAGATAAGCTCAAATAAGCTCTTCCAAATGGGGCCAAAGTCTAAAAGTTTTTGGTTGCACACTTGCATCTAACAACTGCATTTGTATTCTCTTTCAGACAAATGTTTAGGACTCCTGATGGTGGAACTATTGCTTTGGACTGGCTAACGAGTTCGGATGGTATTTACCAAATATTCTGATTATTAATTTGTGTTTCGAACTCTCGCATAATCAATTTGGTAAATGGTTATCAAATTGGAAAGCCTCTAGCTTAACTTCATATAAAATTCTGAGGTTCGTCTTTCAAACTTTTGTGTATGATCGTTTTACAGTTTCTGGCGGTGCTTTCCACATGGATGATGTTGTTTCCAAAGAGGAATGTACTCCTGTTGTTATGATAATTCCTGGCTTAACAAGTGACTCTGCATCTCCTGTAAGTTAATTATGTTTCTGTTTATGTGTGTGCCTAAATGTTAGTGTTATCTCTCTCAATCCTTTTTGTGACTTAATGGGAATCGCGAAAACCATATACTTATTCTCAGCCCGGTAGCGTTTAGTTGACTGATGGGCCAGGGCTGGTAGTCTCTGGTTGTGTCGTTATCCTCAGCTTATGCAGCACAAGCTGAACCTCCCTAGCCTAAGGCTTGTAATCACAGGGCTTGCTAAAGGCTTTTGTTGTGTTACAATTGTCATTGTCTTAACTCAACCCCAAAAGCTTGTTGGGTTGGGCCTAACTCAACCCCAAAAGCTTGTTCATAAGGTGAAGATCACTCGAGCCTTTATAAACTTTACTTTGGCCTTGTCTTAAGTCAATGTGGGTTTTCAACACCCTTATCACGCATAGGATTGAACATCTGGAGCGTGGAGTTCATGTACCTCAAGGCTGCAATGAAGGCAAAGTTTCAGGAGGATGGCCAAAATAAAGGCGACTAGGGATCCATAATGAAGCCGAGCTTTAGGTTCGATATCAGATCTAGGACAGGCTGATGCCTAAAACATAACTCATATGGTGAGGATTGTCCAAACCTTATAAGCTCTACTATGGCTATATCTCTAGTTGATGTGGAATTTCAACAGGAATTGAGCCAAGAGCAATATAAGGTTGACATTTAATGCATGCTAAAAAGAAAGATTGTTTTCCTTAAGAATACTAGTTGTCACAATGGAGAAAGTATATGGGACATTAACATTGTATAGTTTTTTAATCTTTTGTGAGACATCAGATATGCTAGATGTTTCCATGTATTGTATTTGTACCCTTAAAAAATGTTAATTTTGTTAAATTTTCTCATTTTTTGTTGACTAGGAGATTAATTTGTATTATAATGGCATCTTACAGTTTATTTTTCCTTTTTTCCCCTCCCTTGCTAGTATCTCAAACATCTTGCATATCATACAGCAAAGCGTGGATGGAAAGTTGTTGTTAGTAACCACCGAGGACTTGGAGGTGTATCAATCACGGTTAGATTTATATTTAAGCTGGAATTATATAGATTAATCGGTCTGGTTGGTTTTTAAGATATTGTTTGATAGTGCAGAATGCAGATGTGTATAAAATTTAATTAGCATCCATGTTGTTCTTGCCCATAAGCATCCAAACAATCTGAAAATTTACTAGCCGAAGTCTCAGGATTGGTTATATATCTTTTATTTTAAGCTCGGTACCTTACCATTGAAGTCACAATATAAGGATATTCGATAGATTGGCTAAGTAATCTCATCACGTAAGCGGAGTTTACTATTAGAATATAATATTAAACCACTCATGTGGCTTCATCTAATAGCTTAAACTTTGGAAATTGTTGGTTCATAGTACGATTCCAAATCCTTTATGACCAAGGTTTGATAGTTCTATGTTACCATCCCCAATATTCTGATATAAAGTTGAATCTCAGAGAAAAATAGGTCTGCATTTGTCCATGCTTTAAGCTCAAAGGGCTCTTGCATGAGAGATTGAGAGGGCATGTTCGAAATATAATACCAAACCATTTATGGTCTTTACCCAATAGCTTAAGATTTTGGGATACTTAGTTCATTACACTTACCAATCTATTTGCATGTCAAGAAAAAAAGCCATTGGCTGAGAACCATAAAGTGGTTACGGAGAGGTAGCAGCTGAAAAATGTCCTTGAATTTTTTTTTCCATGAACTTTTGTCAAGAATATTGGGATTAATGTGCATCTCGACACTTGAAGGTTGAACAGTGTAACAGTTTTCTTGTTCTTTTCCTCCATTAATGTAATGTCTTATTAAAAATATTTCAGTCTGATTGCTTCTACAATGCTGGTTGGACTGAAGATGCCCGAACAGTGGTTAATTATCTCCACAAAGAGAATCCCAGAGCGCCTTTGTTTGTTGTTGGAACTAGTATTGGAGCTAATGTTCTGGTAAGTTCATAGCTTTGGTCTTATGCAATTCTTGCATCGAATGTCTTATTTCATGCTCGAGTCTTAATTAATTCAATTGCTTATTTCAAATGGTCTAAAACTAGAAATTTTCATATCATGACAACATACATCAAGTGCCACTTAAAGCAAGGACCAAGAAGCAACTATCTTAATTCAAGACATTTCTCGCTTCCCTACAACTATCTTAATTCAAGTGTTTGGCATTTCCTGCTTCCCTACATTGACCTCTTTTCCTTCTGAAATATGCTTTCTCCCAATCGGAGTTTCCCACTTTCTTGTTGCACAAATAATCTTGATTATATCATGAACTCCCTCTCCCCTGGTCCCCCATGAAGAAAAAAGGATCAGGATCATGCTGATTCCTAACTTCATGTTTCTGATAAATTCTTACCCCTGGGGCAATGATAACCTTTTTCTTAATATTGTACTTATATTATGCCTGTTGGTACATTCTCTATCTGTTTTTCCAATTTAATTAAACTAGGAATTGCACAACTGTTAACTTATTCCCACATATGCAAAAAGCTTGTGTTTGGCACTGCACTGTTTAATGTGAAAGATTGTTTGCAGATAAAATACCTTGGTGAGGATGGTGAGAATGTTCCTGTGGCTGGAGCTGTAGCTGTTTGCTCTCCTTGGGACCTTTTGGTTAGTATTTTGATTCTAAAAATTAAACTTCTGCATTTCAAATGGCATTGATTAATGTGCATATGTTATGAAGTATCACCCCAATCTATCTTTCAAGTCATGATATTCTTTACTGGTCTAATGATGGGATCATAGAGGCTTACTTATCCATTAGTTTACAAACCAACCAAGCCAAATGGCAGGGTGATTAGGAAATAATTAGTAGCTGAACTGCGTACTGACAATTATGAGTAGGAAATAACTATTGGCAGTTATTTATTAGGAGTCGTTATTTAGTAGGAGTATATGTCATAGAAGAATGTGTAATAAAAGAATTATGTATGAGATGTTATTCTCTATTGTGGACAGAAATTATTCTCTTTAGGAGACTTTGGCCTCTGGGACAGCAAGTATATTTTGTATTGTGTGTGATTTTTGTGTTCAGTAATATAATTATTTATTTTATCTCCGGCGTTCTATCATTTTTGGTCCTTCAAATTTTCCGATTTTTCCTTCATGTTGAACACCCTCTCACCAATGCTAATCTTCATCTCCATGAATTTCTCCTCCAACAAATCCATTATGTGACGCGCCCTAGTTGTGGTGAATGATTTATTTCACTGGCCCATGTTAGCTTCATTCGGTTGCAGGGCTTGCAGAAAGTCGGACCAAATATGATAGAACACCAGAGATAAACTCATTACTGAACACAGAAATCACTCATAATACACAACATACTTGCTGTCCCATAGAACAAAAACTCCTATGAAGAGGAATCTCTGATTCTCTGTCTGCAATGTAGAATAACAACATCCCATACATAATTACATACCCTACCATGACATATGGTCCTAATAAATAACTGCCAGTAGTTAATTTCTAACCATAACTGCCATTAACAGTTTTGCCACTAATTATTTCCTAATCATGACTGCCATACGTGTGTGTTGCAATTATTATTTTTATTATTGTTGTTGTTGTTGTGGGGGTGGAGGAGAGGGGTTAGGGGGCTGATATTTCTGAATAAGTTTGAAGACATTGTGGTATTGAATTGTAGCACAATGGAAACTTTCTTGAAGTTTCAAGTTTGGGATATACTTTTTGTCATTAGCATCAAGACATATATATGTTTATGGTTCAAAATTGTTTTATACAACATCAATTTGATATAAGCGATGGGGCTTTCTTCATTATCAATTCAACTTTGCTGAAAGTTTGAATTGTCATTCATTTTACCAGTTATTGTATCTTAACTGTATGTTATGTTACCTGTATAATGTTTACAGATAGGGGACAGATTTATAACCCGTAGGCGTGTGCAGAAATTTTATGATAGAGCACTTGCAATCGGACTTCAAGGTTATGCAAAATTGTATGTCAATTATTTTCCAGTTTATAAGCTCTTATTTTCATCTATAAAATCCTTTTGAAGATACACAATCAGGAAGTTTCTCTATAGTTCATAATTTGACTTGATTTGACATTTTACCATTATCGTTGCAGACACCAGCCTCTATTTACTCGCCTCGCTAATTGGGAAGGGATAGAAAAGGTGGCTTACTCTCTATAAGTGCATATTTGTTACTACCATCATTACAATAACGAAATCAAACGATCATTCTATGGTTGTATAATGTGAACCTGTTTGTTCCATGTTCATTCTGTTATATGATATGCTTTTTGTTGATTATTTTCTGGCTTAAATACTCTTTTGGTCCTTGAAATTGTAAAGGGAATCAAATCTGATCCCTGTAAAATTTTCGCATCAAATTGGGTCCCTGAAATTATTTTTTTAATCTAATTAAGTCATTTTGCTCAATTTTGACTAGTCAACGGCCCAGTGGAAAGCCTAGTCAGCTAAGGATGGCCACATGCACTTTTTTCACATCAATTTTAGTCCCTTAAAAAATATTTTAATCAATTTTAGTCCTTGTTCTTCCCCTTCCTCTTCCACCTTCTTCCTCTTCCTCCATAACTCAAATCCTTAAACCTAAAAATTCAAAACCCTAAAAAAAACTATATGTTTATCACATTCACCTTGTTCTTCCTTTTGAATTTATGTGATTTGAGTTATGGAGGAAGAGGAAGAAGGTGAAAGTGGAAGAACATGAAGGTGGAAGAACAGAAACTAAAATTGATTAAAATACTTTTCAAGAGACTAAAATTGATGTGAAAAAATCCACGTGGCCGTCCTTAGCTGACTAGGCTTGCCACTGGACTGTTGACCGGTCAAAATTGAGCAAAAGGAGTTAATTAGATTAAAAAAACAATTTTAGGGACCCAATTTGATGCGAAAATTTTACAAGGACCAGATTTGATTCCCTTTACAATTTCAAGGACCAAAAGGTTATTTAAGCCTTATTTTCTAATGGAGAAATAAAGCTAAGTTTTTATTGTGGTTTGAGGAATGTTACTAGTCAATATTAGTAAATGAGGAAGAGTGGAAGACGCATGAAGAATGTAAATTTTTTGACCAAGGACGAGCTAATGTCATTCACTTCTATTCCTTGTCAATCTCAAGTCTGCTATTTTTATAGGGGTCATCATGTTTAGATATTACAAGTCCATGACTAGTCAAGAGATTGAATGAAGCATGTTGATTTTAGAGGTCAAATAGTTGCGACTCATTCTGCTATTTTTCCTTAACAAATAGGAGTACCTTATTCTAAAATGTACCAGAATTAAATGTTGTGTGCCCCGTATTTGATTTAATGAACTTTTTAAATTTAAATTGCAGTCACTTTCTATTCGAGATTTTGATAACCATGCCACCCGCCATGTTGGGAAGTATGAGGTACTTATGTAGCACTTAAGATTTGCAATCTTTTATTTTTTTGTCTTATCTCTTGTTCTAGCTACTTGTGTCGGTTATCTAAAATCATTTTGTTTCTTTAGACTGTTGATACGTACTATAGACACAACAGCAGTTCTATTTATGTGCAATCTGTATCAATTCCACTTCTCTGTATAAGTGCTCTGGATGATCCTGTCTGTACCAGGGAAGCCATTCCCTGGGATGAATGCAGGTTTGCGCTGCTTTATTGTTTTCCTTGGTTCTAACTTCTAATTGATTTGTTTTCTCCTGCAATACTTCAACATCAATTTTAATGTATTACTCTTTTTATAGGGTGAATAAAAACGTTGTGTTGGCTACTGTAAAGCATGGAGGACATCTAGCCTTCTTTGAAGGGATAACTGCATCTGGCCTGTGGTACTTTACTCACTTTGTACATCTGATTCTTCAGCATTTTATTACATCCACCAAATTTATGCATTTAGCTATTCTTCAATTATTGCAAGTTTGCAACATTTTTTTGTTGGGTTTGTAATATAAAATCCATGATATAACCTAAATTCTAATTAAGAGGCCACTAATATTAGAAAAAGATGAAGAGCACTTCTATTCCCTCTTGTGCAGGTGGGTAAGAGCTGTTAATGAATTCCTTGGGGTGCTACACTCTAGCAATTATATGCATGTACAGAAGAAGGTAAAAGATATGCCGGTGTATTTACTTATTTTTCTTGCTAAGGTTATTCATCCTCTGGTTTTGGACTATCATCTGTAAATGAAGCTTTGGCATTGCGTAAAAGATGTAATTCAGTGTTGTAGTAGACTAAGTTCTTATCTTAGAGCACTAAGCAGAGCATTTATGCGGTCTGAAACTTCTGTTTACTCTTTCAACGACAATGCAGATCCCTACACCAAGCACACCATTGGCATTGGACTCATCAATTGATAAGGGCCCTTATGTTAATGTCAGTGAAGATGGAATGGTGGCTGCATTCAACAATGAGCCAACAGTAGACAATGTGGAAGAAGAACATGTAACACAGGATATAAATCTTGACGGTGATGGCAGAGTTTCAGAGGAAAATAATAATAAACAAAATGAGCTTGTGACTAATACAAAGAGTGGTGATTCCTCTGGCATTGCAGAAACAACTAGTGCCCACAATGCAGTGCCTCTTGATGTTATAGCACCTTTGAAAAGATACCTAGGCCAGTTATCTCGTCAAAATCGATGGTCCATCTGGTTGCTGGTTTACATTGCCGTAACCACAAGTTGGCCGCTGGTCGGTTCAGCCCTTTATGTTGTGTTTGGGAAAAAGCTCAGAAGATAGTTTCATGATCTCTTATATTATTGTTGTATTTGTCTATGTAGCTGTATAATAATATACTTGTCCTACTATTTCTCTGCCTTTATAACAGAGGAAATCTCCATTTCTAAGGTTAAGTTAAAATTAATTCCCACTTTGGTTTGTTTTCTTCAACCACTGGGGGTTTGTAGTCTGCTCTCATCCTTCCTTGCAACAAAGGAAAAGCCCTACATGTAATTTCATTAATCTATTTATGTGTTTTTCTTTTTGGGTACTACATGATGTGGTAAAAAGTGTCCTAGCGGATGATATAAAGACGGCAACCCATGGAAGAGTATAATTTGTATGGAAAATCATTTGTGGAGTTGTTTTACATTAAACTGCAAAAGAATGGAAGTTTCAAATAACCACTACGGAAAAAGGCTATTAACTAAATCCAAGTTATCTAAGTTGCACAAGAATGAAGATTCAATTACCATTTTGGATTATATGGTTTGCCCGTCAAGAAAAAAATTACCATTATGGGAAAGGCAGTTAAGTAACTTAACTAAATCCAAGTTATCTAATTCACACACTATCCTCCTTCAATGACACAAATTATAATCAATACAAATAAAAGGACCACAATGTAAATGGCAAGTTTTCAAGCCGTTACCGTTCCTTTTCCCTCCTTATCTCACCATAATATAATAGCAATGTCTGATTTCTGAAATCAGTAATTGTATTTGTATGTACGGTTTCCATTTCCTGCTATTTTCATGGCTAACCAAACAGATAAGCACAGTAAACTCCCATACTTTTCCATGCATGCACTCACTCCATTTCCATGTGTTCTGCTAACCTTCATTGAATATGGAAGATAAGATGGATCTGAAAATGCCAACGAAGAAGAAGGCTGAGACGAATCTGGAAACATCGAAGGAGAAGAAGAAGGCTAAGACGGATGTGGAAATATCGAATGAGAAGAAGAAGGCTGTGTTGATTGGATTGAAGGACCGATGGAAGAACAAGAACGCTATTGATACTATTGATATTGATATCAACGAGCAGATAAAGAGGATGAAACATCTGCTCATTACACAGCGCAGGTTTTTAGACAAGAACATCACTCTCATGATTGAGGACGATGAGGAGACCACTGAGGACACCAAACCCACCAGTTTGACAATACGACATACGATATACGAGCTGGTTGAGTCTGCTGAGCCAGGTGACATCCTCTTCATCCACCTCATAGCCTCTGGCTGTCAAGAAGGCCTCATTCTCGATGCCAATAATGAACACATCCTAGGTACATTACAATATTGCATTGCATCATTACATTGGTGATTGATTTTGAATTGATTATATAAATTTAATGAGATATATATGTAATGTATCAATCATGATATTGCTGTTTGCAACAGACTCTTTTTTCAGGGGTTCTATAAGTTCAGCTGTCCAAAAGGGTCATAATCTCACATTTATATCTGATTGCCTAATTGAATCTGCTGATAATTGTGCTTGTCCTAAAACACCAAAGCCTGCCTTCAAAACTCAGGACCAAGTAGGCAGTAATGTTGCCTTACATTGGATTTTTGAGCCGTATAAGCGTTGGACACCAACCAGATTGTCTTTTGTTGATATCCATAATCCCAAAGAGAAGACAACTGAAAGCAGCATTTCAAATCCTCTTCCTTCACCTGTAATTTTGTTCAAGTCTTTCCGGCAGCACGAACCCATACCTCCCTCAGTGTCTTCAATGGAAGATGAAATAATATTCTTCTTGGGCGAACCATTCCCTCGCTCAGTGCCTTTCACCATGGGAAATGAAATATTCTTCCCCCTACCAATGGGAACTACAAATCCCTTTCTCACATCATATGGGGGTTTTAGCAGGCTCATACTTGATGTTTGTGATGAAATTATTCAGACTGGTGGTGAACTTACAAACTTGAAGCTTGCAGAAAAGGTTAATGGAAAACTTCAACTTGAAAGAATGCCTGGACTCTCTTGCAGTCACCACAACCATGCCTATGCTTCTTTTGTGTGCTGATCACATATTGGGAGACAAAGATATAAGGTTGCTTTTGGAATCCATCATCTAGTTCTTTTATTTTTCACCAATTTGTTTGTAACTGGTTAGTTTGGTTAGCATCGCACAAGCTTTGAGATTCGGATTTGAATTGTGGTTTTATGCTATTTAAGTTTCATATTTGAATTATGTAGGCTTGTTCTATTAATTGCTTGTTGCAGAGTATGAATCATGTTATTACCTTTCCTAAATGTCTCATTGGCAGAATGTGATTTATATGTGACGATCTGATATTATAGATGGAGATGTTATATGTTGATTTCTTGAATGAGATCGATTTTACGGAAGATGGCATGTTGGCTGTGGTGAATCATATATCTAGTCTAGTATCAAATTTGATAAACAAGACGAGTTTGTGAGATTAATACCAAGAGTAGTGATTCTTGTGGCACTTTCTCTTGATGTAATAACACCTTTGAAAAGATACCTAGGCCAGTTATCTTGACAATCAATGGTCCATCTGGTTGCTGGTTTACATTACTATAATCACAACTTGGCCCTGGTCGGTTCAGCCCTATATGTTGTGTTTCGGAAAAAGCTCACAAGATAGTTTCATGACCTCTAATATTACTGTTGTATTTGCCTATATAGCTGTATAATATTATACTTGTTCTACTAGTTCTTTGCCTTGATGACGGGGGAAATCTCCATTTCTAAGGTTATGTTCAGATATCAGTTAAATTAAAGTTGTGAATCAGAAAGTTTTAGATCACTGTAACACAAAATATTATTTATAGCTCATATCTTGATATAGTGTAAAGGAGGAGATTCATTATGGCAATAAAAGTTTTAAGAGTGAAATGTGTTATCAGTTATCACATTACCTTTACCTATAGGCATCAACCTTGGTAAAAATTATATCCATGTATCTTCAAATTGCTTCTACGTTCTCTCTTTTATATTTTAATCTATATATTATTTGAAAAATTTGTAATTACATATTAAAAGACCCTATATTATATAAATGAGAAGTTTTACAGCTTGGGGGCAACTTTGTCGCTCAATAATTCATTTTACTCCTCTCTCAAATTAAGCATGCATGGTATTTATGTAAAAATGCTCATTATTGCCCTTAAGTTCAATCAGGGTTGTTCGTTCCATCTGCATATCTGAATAGAATTGTAAAAGTTGATTTGTTTTCTCATTATTAGGTTTAAAATTTAGTCTTAAATGATATCAATATTTTTGGAACTCCTAATCAATATTTTTTAAAAATTTCTATGTAACTCCTAAATGGTATCTATACCTATATATATATATATAATACATATGAGAAGTTTAGCGACTTCGAGGGTACAATAGTCTATCAATAAACAATGTTTCATATATTTGTTTTTACCTACAGGCTTTTAAGTAATTATACATATTATTTCATGTGATTTTTCAGAATCGTTCGATATTTAGAAGACTTTTAATCTCAGTCGTTCGATATTCCCCTTAAACTTCCTCCACCAATGTTAGTATATAACTTTTTACTATTAAACTCAAAAATATTTAAAATGATTTATTAATATTTAATTTATATGAGTTATGGAATGTTATAGATCAAAATTAATATTAAATAATGAATTCCATAAGATACATATTATTAGTTTAGATTTGTTAAAATATTAATCAACTAATAATTAATATCAATAAGAAACCTTGAAAGTTAAAGGTTATTCAATAAAAAAACACTTCTATCTCTTCCTCTTGAACTTCCTTCATCAATGTCATTCTATGGGCTTATACTATTAACTTCAAAATTATTTTAGATAATTTTATTATTATTTATTTCATATGAGTTAACAAACTGTAAAAGACAAACTTAATACTAAATAAGTTCTTACAAAAAAAAACAACTTCTATAAAAAGACTAAGTCCAAAGCATCAATTAGATAAACAAAGACAAACAACAGAAATATAATAAACAAATACACTCATAAAAATTCTACGACAATAAAAAAACATAAATTAATATTTCGACAAAAAAACCTAATTATCACAAAAAAAAATTCTCATTTTCATATGAATGAATAATTAAAAAAACCATAAAAAATAAAAAATAATGTCTCCGTGCAACGCACGGGTAAAAAGTACTAGGTAATCACAAGTTATAACTTAAATGGCTCACATTCTATAACCATTAATATGTATTGATTATACTTTATTTTTATAACTTATGTACCTTTATTACAAATATACATTAGAGATATATAGAAATAAATTGAAGTTGGGGCTGAGTTTTGAAGACACCTCAATTACAAATATAAATTAGGCCCTATCAACTTCATTTTAAAAAATACTAAAATAACTGTTAATTATATACTCACTTATAAACGTTCATGTACCCATTTAAATTGAGGTGGTTACGAAGAGATTTACTCTCTTTACCACAATGAAAAGTAAATTGGAGTTATAAAATGAAATTAAGTACAAATGACGAACTAATAACTCCTGCATGGACGTAGATATATTTCATATTCAATGACTTAAAAAAATTAATATACCCATTCAATGGACGGAGAGATTTTTGTCATAAAAATTAATAGTGCGATTATAAATTATATTATTGTATGATTTGAAAATATTAATATTGACTAAATATTTCTCTATATAATTAAGAAATATTTAAGTAATTTCCCGTTCTTGTGTAAGACTGCAAGTTCTCAGGTCTGTTAAAACATACCTACTTGTTTTTATTTGATAAGTGATAGATTAAGTAAAAAAAAATTAAAAATGCTGTGTATTAGTGCAGTAGAATATAGGAAAGTCTCATTGCATTCGTTGGGCCCTTAGTTGGGCCTTTTTAATTCCTTTACAATTATCGAAGAAGAGACTATGAGTAGTACAAGTAGTATATAGCTGTAATATTCCTATTTTCCAAGTAATGAAAAATCAGAGCTTTGCTCACATCTTTGATTCCTTCTTATCCTTTTCTCTTTGAGTCTGCTAGGGTTTACTGGGGTTTATCTTTACCATTCCCTAACTCTCTTCTTTCAAAATCTTATACAAACAGCTCCCAAATGACTGCATATGTTAAGAGAGCTTTGCTTCTGGGAGTAGCATACCGTCTTGAAGACACACCTCTTGAATCTACATTGAACGATGTAGAAGCTTTAGCCCTTAGGCTGGAAACAAAATGTGGTTTTAAGCCCGAGAACATCTGTAAAATCAGCAACGCTTTTTTCATTCATCCAGACGAGCTCAAGGAAGAACTTAAAGAACTCATCCGGCAATCAAAGAAAGGCGATGTTGTTTTGGTTCTTTTGTCCGGTCACGACATTCGTGACGACCTTCATATTATCTTAAGAAACCCAAAGTCCTACCAGGTAATGTTATATTTATAGTTTATAGAAAAACATAAACCAAAAATTATGGAAAGAGCTTAAAATCAGGAGAGTGATGTGATTCTTGTGAAACTAATTTTTTTTTACTCAGGAGGATATTTAGAAGTTTTTGTCACAGAATTGGGGAAAAGATGCCGCGTCACCGTATTACTGGATTTCTGCTATTCAGAGGGGGTACTCGGAGATATCCCCGCTGTTGATAACGTGGATCCTTTAACCGGATTAGTGGCCTTTTCGGCCTCTGGAAGGGCTGAAAAGTCATACGACTTTGAAGGGACTGATGGAAGATTTTAGGGCTGTTTAGTCCATTTTATTACAAAATATCTCGACAAACACGGTCCCCTTCCCAACAAACACATAATTTCAATGTTAACAACCCAAGTCGATATACACAATGAGATGAAGAAGGAGAAGCTTAAAACACTAGGGCGGAGGCGGATCCAATGGTTGTCGAGATCCTGAAGAGTTCGCAGCATCCGAAGATGAAGTTCAACAACTGGGTTATAATTTCGTATCTTTTCCTGATGCGTCGGAAAATTGATTTCGTAAATTAGGTGTTAAATTTAGGGTTTTCCTAACTTATGGCCAGTAGCATTTCTGAAGGAGCAAGTTATCAAACTCCACCTTTTTATATGGACTAAAAAACTAGTGTCTTTATTTTTAAGATAACTGATAAGTGTCATTTTTACGAATATTTCAATATCATTTTAAGCACTTATTTGACATGTATGCTTGCATTATTGATCATTTTATCCCTCAAAAGAGTTAATATAGTACGTATTTTGTTTTAGCATAAAAATAGTGAAAATATAATTAATTTCATGTTATAACTTAGAGTTTTGATGTAGGGAAGAAATTCAAGGAAGAGACAAGTTTGAATGAAGAAAATGAAGATTTGAAGGCTTGATGCTTAGCACCAAGAAATGGTGCTTAACACCATTTTGGCAAAAAGACCATGGCGCTTAGCGCCAATAAGTGGCGCTTAGCACCAAAGGCGGTGGAGAAAACCCAAGGGGGAAGGAACAGGGGCGCTTAGCACCAGAAAATGGCGCTTAGCACCATTATGACAGATTCAACTTTTATTTAAGGGCCAGAACATGTTTTTGTGGGTATCTCTCCCACTCTCTTCGATTTTCTCCCAATTTTGGCACCACAACAGAGCAAGGGAGTTGGGCTTCATGGAGGAGAGGTTCTTGGGCTAGGATTGGATGGATTGGAGCTTCAAGATTGTGATGGCAGCCATGGGAAGACGGTGACAACCTCCCGGAAGCCATGGAAAGCTTGGGAAAGCTTCCATGGTCGTGGTTACGTCGTCTTCTCTTGGGTTTCGGTTCTTTCTTCCCTTTCCCTTGTAGTTTTTGTTTCTATTTTTGTATTTAGGATGTTATAACTTGATGCTTTGATTGTTGTAAGCTCTTTCATCAATGTAAATGATAATCTTTCATGTATTGTGTTTCTCTTTGCACTTCATGCTTCTAACCAATCAATTGATAATCAAAAGAGCTTCACTAATTCATAGATAGATCAGAAGATTATTGTTAGTTTGTGTATGCTTAGTTCAATGAGAGTAGACACCTATGTCTTAGGTTTTCGCTTTCTGTGCTTCAAGTATCGAATGATCCATGTAAGATTTCAGGGGACTAGCATTAGATCGAGAGATTGGTGTGGGTCCGGTCCAAGAGAGAAACTTCTTAGTGTATCAATTGTCTTAGGGTGAGAATATCTTGGGTAGGAACAATATTGAATTTCTACGTGACAGGTGGAGTTCTGTGTTCTAACAGGAGTTTCCGGAGTGACAATGGAGACTTGCAAGCCTAGGGTACCTTGTCTTAGGATGAATTGGTCATTGGGAATGTCTTTGAAAGAGAACTTGAGCTATATTATTCCTTTTGGGTTTTCTAGATGGTAAGGGATTACGCTAGGAATTCTAATTGATAGATTCACCTAGGCTAGGGATAGTTAGGTGGATAGCTCTCGGCATCATAAATGAAATGAACCATTACAAAAGTGTTTGAGTTGAAAGCAATTAGAGGATTAGGTGAAAATGCGTTCTAAATATGTTTTCTTCTTTGTTACCTCAGTAAATCTTCTTTTACTGTTTTCTATTATATTCAAAAACCACAAAAATAATTTATCAAACATCTTTTTATCCGCTCAGATCAATATTTAACTGGTGGAACTGATGTTCACACAATCCCTGAGGACGATAAACCTGTATCTGCTTTACTATGATTGAATCTTAAAGGTTTAAGCCAAAAGCAGTACAAACAACGAGGAAAAAACCTTTATCAATAAGCAAAACCGTGGGTAGAAATGTAATTTGAGTATTGATATTTTAATAGAAAAATCCAATATCTCCTCTCTGCTAATACAACTTTACCTTTTCACTTTTCGGATCCCATTTTCTCTCTCACTTCCACCGCTGTGCCGTCCACCACGACAACTTCACAGCCCGCTTCCACTCTACACTCTTCCTACTCATTCCAGTGTAGGTTATTACAGTTATGAATACAATTGAACTTCAGAAGAATCTGGAAATAGACCCACGAATTGCAATTTATGGGCGAAGACTGTACAAAATAAAGCAACTTTCTAACTCTTACTAGGTGAACTGTGTGGCATGTGTCAATTCCTTCTCTGTCAATGCATATCCTAAACCTCAATGCTGATTCAGAAAATAGTGGCTATCACTACAGCAGATAAGAAAACAATTAATCTCTTTTTTAAACTTCCATTTATGACCATATCTCTGCAACAGATTCTTTGCTTCTATTCTCCTATTGTAGCTCAAATGTTCCCTCACAAACCCAGTCAATCCATGCCTCTAATCCATTTCTCAAGTTTCCCATGCCTTTTCTTTCTATCAACTCCCTCACTAGAAATAATGTTCTTTATCTGCTCCCCTAGAAAGATGATCTCAAGTTTTTGTCTCTCCACTGATGTACGTTCTTATAACATTAGAGTCCAAGCAGTCAAGTACAACATTGTATAAATACAATGAGCATTTAATTAATTATTCCATTCAATTAGACCCACATTTAGATTTGATTCTTGCTCAATAATCACCATCAATTGTGTAATGTATTCTTGAATGCAAATCAGAGTGCTTGAAAAATTTGACCAAAAATGATTTTTTTCAAATTTGAGATTTCTACATTGAACGGTGTAGAAGCTTTAGCCCTTAGGCCGGAAACAAAATGTGGTTTTAAGCCCGAGAACATCTGTAAAATCAGCAACGCTTTTTTCATTCATCCAGACGAGCTCAAGGAAGAACTTAAAGAACTCATCCGGCAATCAAAGAAAGGCGATGTTGTTTTGGTTCTTTTGTTCGGTCACGACATTCGTGAAGACCTTCATATTATCTTAAGAAACCCAAAGTCCTACCAGGTAATGTTATATTTATAGTTTATAGAAAAACATAAACCAAAAATTATGGAAAGAGCTCAAAATCAGGAGAGTGATGTGATTCCTGTGAAACTAATTTTTTTTTTACTCAGGAGGATATTTAGAAGTTTTTGTCACATAATTGGGGAAAAGATGCCGCGTCACCGTATTACTGGATTTCTGCTATTCAGAGGGGGTACTCGGAGATATCACAGCTGTTGATAACGTGGATCCTTTAACCGGATTAGTGGTCTTTTCGGCCTCTGGAAGGGCTGAAAAGTCATACGACTTTGAAGGGACTGATGGAAGATTTTATGGCTGTTTAGTCCATTTTATTACAAAATATCTCGACGAACACGGTCCCCTTCCCCACAAACACATAATTTCAATGTTAACAACCCAAGTCGATATACACAATGAGATGAAGAAGGAGAAGCTCAAAACGTTAGGGCCGGAGGCGGATCCAATGGTTGTCGAGATCCTGAAGAGTTCGCAACATCCGAAGATGAAGTTCAACAACTGGGTTATAATTTCGTATCTTTTCCTGATGCGTCGGAAAATTGATTTCGTAAATTAGGTGTTAAATTTAGGGTTTTCCTAACTTACGGCCAGAAGCTTTTCTGAAGGAGCAAGTTATCAAACTCCACCTTTTTATATGGACTAAAAAACCAGTGTCTTTATTTTTAAGATAACCAAAACCGTGGGTAGAAATGTAATTTGAGTCTTGATATTTTAATAGAAAAATCCAATATCTCCTCTCTGCTAATACAACTTTACCTTTTCACTTTTCGGATCCCGTTTTCTCTCTCACTTCCACCGCTGTGTCGTCCACCACGACAACTTCACAGCCCGCTTCCACTCTCCATTCTTCCGACTCGTTCCAGTGTAGCTTATTACAGTTATGAATACAATTGAGCTTCAGAAGTATCTGGAAATAGACCCACGAATTGCAATTTATGGGCGAAGACTGTACATAATAAAGCAACTTTCTAACTCTTACTGGGTGAACTGTGTGGCATTTGTCAATTCCTTCTCTGTCAATGCATATCCTAAAACTCCATGCTGATTCAGAAAATAGTGGCTAACACTACAGCAGATAAGAAAAAAATTAATCTCTTTTTTAAACTTCCATTTATGACCATATCTCTGCAACAGATTCTTTGCTTCTATTCTCCAATTGTAGCTCAAATGTGCCCTCACAAACCCAACCAATCAATGCCTCTAATCCATTTCTCAAGTTTCCCATGCCTCTTCTTTCTATCAACTCCCTCACTAGCAAAAATGTTCTTTATCTGCTCCCCTAGAAAGATGATCTCAAGTTTTTGTCTCTCCACTGATGTACGTTCTTATAACATTAGAGTCCAAGCTGTCAAGTACAGCTTTGTATAAATACAATGAGCATTTTATTATTCCATTAAATTAGACCCACATTTAGATTTGATTCTTGCTCAGTAATCACCATCAATTTTGTAATGTATTCTAGAATGCAAATCAGAGTGCTTGAAAAATTTGACCAAAAATGATTTTTTCAAATTTGAGATTTCTACATTGAACGGTGTAGAAACTTTAGCCCTTAGGCTGGAAACAAAATGTGGTTTTATACCCGAGAACATCTGTAAAATCAACAATGCTTTTTTCATTCATCCAGACAAGCTCAAGGAAGAAATTAAAGAACTCATCCGGCAATCAAAGAAAGGCGATGTTGTTTTGGTTCTTTTGTCCGGTCACGGCATTCGTGACGACCTTCATATTATCTTAAGAAACCCGAAGTCCTACCAGGTAATGTTATATTTATAGTTTATAGAAAAACATAAATAAAAAATTATGGAAAGAGCTTAAAATCAGGAGAGTGATGTGATTCTTGTGAAACTAATTTATTTTTTTTTTACTCAAAAGGATATTTAGAAGTTTTTGTCACAGAATTGGGGAAAAGATGCCGCGTCACCGTATTACTGGATTTCTGCTATTCAGAGGGGGTACTCGGAGATATCACCGCTGTTGATAACGTGGATCCTTTAACCGGATTAGTGGTCTTTTCGGCCTCTGGAAGGGCTGAAAAGTCATACGACTTTGAAGGGACTGATGGAAGATTTTATGGCTGTTTAGTCCATTTTATTACAAAATATCTTGACGAACACGGTCCCCTTCCCAACAAACACATAATTTCAATGTTAACAACCCAAGTCGATATACACAATGAGATGAAGAAGGAGAAGCTCGAAACGCTAGGGCCGGAGGCGGATCCAATGGTTGTCGAGATCCTGAAGAGTTCGCAGCATCCGAAGATGAAGTTCAACAACTGGGTTATAATTTCGTATCTTTTCCTGATGCGCCGGAAAATTGATTTCGTAAATTAGGTGTTAAATTTAGGGTTTTCCTAACTTACGGCCAGTAGCATTTCTGAAGGAGCAAGTTATCAAACTCCACCTTTTTATATGGACTAAAAAACCAGTGTCTTTATTTTTAAGATAACCAAAACCGTGGGTAGAAATGTAATTTGAGTCTTGATATTTTAATAGAAAAATCCAATATCTCCTCTCTGCTAATAACACTTTACCTTTTCACTTTTCGGATCCCGTTTCCTCTCTCACTTCCACCGCTGTGTCGTCCACCACGACAACTTCACAGCCCGCTTCCACTCTCCATTCTTCCGACTCGTTCCAGTGTAGCTTATTACAGTTATGAATACAATTGAGCTTCAGAAGAATCTGGAAATAGACCCACGAATTGCAATTTATGGGCGAAGACTGTACAGAATAAAGCAACTTTCTAACTCTTACTGGGTGAACTGTGTGGCATGTGTCAATTCCTTCTCTGTCAATGCATATCCTAAAACTCCATGCTGATTCAGAAAATAGTGGCTATCACTACAGCAGATAAGAAAAAAATTAATCTCTTTTTTAAACTTCCATTTATGACCATATCTCTGCAATAGATTCTTTGCTTCTATTCTCCTATTGTAGCTCAAATGTGCCCTCACAAACCCAACCAATCAATGCCTCTAATCCATTTCTCAAGTTTCCCATGCCTCTTCTTTCTATCAACTCCCTCACTAGCAAAAATGTTCTTTATCTGCTCGCCTAGAAAGATGATCTCAAGTTTTTGTCTCTCCACTGATGTACGTTCTTATAACATTAGAGTCCAAGCTGTCAAGTACAGCTTTGTATAAATACAATGAGCATTTTATTATTCTATTAAATTAGACCCACATTTAGATTTGATTCTTGCTCAGTAATCACCATCAATTTTGTAATGTATTCTAGAATGCAAATCAGAGTGCTTGAAAAATTTGACCAAAAATGATTTTTTCAAATTTGAGATTTCTACATTGAACGGTGTAGAAGCTTTAGCCCTTAGGCTGGAAACAAAATGTGGTTTTATACCCAAGAACATCTGTAAAATCAATAATGCTTTTTTCATTCATCCAGACGAGCTCAAGGAAGAAATTAAAGAACTCATCTGGCAATCAAAGAAAGGCGATGTTGTTTTGGTTCTTTTATCCGGTCACGACATTCGTGACGACCTTCATATTATCTTATGAAACCCGAAGTCCTACCAGGTAATGTTATATTTATAGTTTATAGAAAAACATAAATAAAAAATTATGGAAAGAGCTTAAAATCAGGAGAGTGATGTGATTCTTGTGAAACTAATTTTTTTTTTTTTTACTCAAGGGGATATTTAGAAGTTTTTGTCACAGAATTGGGGAAAAGATGTCGCGTCACCGTATTACTGGATTTCTGCTATTCAGAGGGGGTACTCTGAGATATCCCCGCTGTTGATAACGTGGATCCTTTAACCGGATTAGTGGTCTTTTCGGCATCTGGAAGGGCTGAAAAGTCATACGACTTTGAAGGGACTGATGGAAGATTTTATGGCTGTTTAGTCCATTTTATTACAAAATATCTCGACGAACACGGTCCCCTTCCCAACAAACACAGAATTTCAATGTTAACAACCAAAGTCGATATACACAGTGAGATGAAGAAGGAGAAGCTTAAAACGCTAGGGCCGGAGGCGGATCCAATGGTTGTCGAGATCCTGAAGAGTTCGCAGCATCCGAAGATGAACTTCAACAACTGGGTTATAATTTCGTATCTTTTCCTGATGCGTCGGAAAATTGATTTTGTAAATTAGGTGTTAAATTTAGGGTTTTCCTAACTTACGACCAGTAGCACTTCTGAAGGAGCAAGTTATCAAACTCCACCTTTTCATATGGACTAAAAAACCAGTGTCTTTATTTTTAAGATAACCAAAACCGTGGGTAGAAATGTAATTTGAGTCTTGATATTTTAATAGAAAAATCCAATATCTCATCTCTGCTAATACAACTTTACCTTTTCACTTTTCGGATCCCGTTTTCTCTCTCACTTCCACCGCTGTGTCTTCCACCACGACAACTTCACAGCCCGCTTCCACTCTCCACTCTTCCGACTCATTCCAGTGTAGGTTATTATAGTTATGAATACAATTGAGCTTTAGAAGAATATGGAAATAGACCCACGAATTGCAATTTATGGGCGAAGACTGTACAAAATAAAGCAACTTTCTAACTCTTACTGGGTGAACTGTGTGGCATGTGTCAATTCCTTCTCTGTCAATGCATATCCTAAAACTCCATGCTGATTTAGAAAATAGTGGCTATCACTACAGCAGATAAGAAAAAAATTAATCTCTTTTTTAAACTTCCATTTATGACCATATCTCTGCAACAGATTCTTTGCTTCTATTCTCCTATTGTAGCTCAAATGTACCCTCACAAACCCAGCCAGTCCATGCCTCTAATCCATTTCTCAAGTTTCCCTTGCCTCTTCTTTCTATCAACTCCCTCACTAGCAATAATGTTCTTTATCTGCTCCCCTAGAAAGATGATCTCAAGTTTTTGTCTCTCCACTGATGTACGTTCTTATAACATTAGAGTCCAAGCAGTCAAGTACAACATTGTATAAATACAAGGAGCATTTAATTATTCAATTAAATTAGACCCACATTTAGATTTGATTCTTGCTCAGTAATCACCATCAATTTTGTAATGTATTCTTGAATGCAAATCAGAGTGCCTGAAAAATTTGACCAAAAATGATTTTTTCAAATTTGAGATTTCTACATTGAACGGTGTAGAAGCTTTAGCCCTTAGGCTAGGAAACAAAATGTGGTTTTAAGCCCGAGAACATCTGTAAAATTAGCAACACTTTTTTCATTCATCCAGGCGAGCTCAAGGAAGAACTTAAAGAACTCATCCGACAATCAAAGAAAGGCGATGTTGTTTTGGTTCTTTGTCCGGTCACGACATTTGTGACGACCTTCATATTATCTAAAGAAACCCAAAGTCCTACCAGGTAATGTTATATTTATAGTTTATAGAAAAACATAAACCAAAAATAATGGAAAGAGCTTAAAATCATGAGAGTGATGTGATTCCTGTGAAACTAATTTTTTTTTTTTTTTACTCAGGAGGATATTTAGATGTTTTTGTCACAGAATTGGGGAAAAGATGTCGCGTCACCGTATTACTAGATTTCTGCTATTCAGAGGGGGTACTCGGAGATATCCCCGCTGTTGATAACGTGGATCCTTTAACCGGATTAGTGGTCTTTTCGGCCTCTGGAAGGGATGAAAAGTCATACGACTTTGAAGGGACTGATGGAAGATTTTAGGGCTGTTTAGTCCATTTTATTACAAAATATCTCGACGACCACGGTCCCCTTCCCAACAAACACATAATTTCAATGTTAACAACCCAAGTCGATATACACAGTGAGATGAAGAAGGAGAAGCTTAAAACGCTAGGGCCGGAGGCGGATCCAATGGTTGTCGAGATCCTGAAGAGTTCGCAGCATCCGAAGATGAACTTCAACAACTGGGTTATAATTTCGTATCTTTTCCTGATGCGTCGGAAAATTGATTTTGTAAATTAGGTGTTAAATTTAGGGTTTTCCTAACTTACGGCCAGTAGCACTTCTGAAGGAGCAAGTTATCAAACTCCACCTTTTCATATGGACTAAAAAACCAGTGTCTTTATTTTTAAGATAACCAAAACCGTGGGTAGAAATGTAATTTGAGTCTTGATATTTTAATAGAAAAATCCAATATCTCCTCTCTGCTAATACAACTTTACCTTTTCACTTTTCGGATCCCGTTTTCTCTCTCACTTCCACCGCTGTGTCTTCCACCACGACAACTTCACAGCCCGCTTCCACTCTCCACTCTTCCGACTCATTCCAGTGTAGGTTATTATATTTATGAATACAATTGAGCTTTAGAAGAATATGGAAATAGACCCACGAATTGCAATTTATGGGCGAAGACTGTACAAAATAAAGCAACTTTCTAACTCTTACTGGGTGAACTGTGTGGCATGTGTCAATTCCTTCTCTGTCAATGCATATCCTAAAACTCCATGCTGATTCAAAAAATAGTGGCTATCACTACAGCAGATAAGAAAACAATTAATCTCTTTTTTAAACTTCCATTTATGACCATATCTCTTCAACATATTCTTTGCTTCTATTCTCCTATTGTAGCTCAAATGTACCCTCCCAAACCCAGCCAATCCATGCCTCTAATCCATTTCTCAAGTTTCCCATGCCTCTTCTTTCTATCAACTCCCTCACTAGCAATAATGTTCTTTATCTTCTCCCCTAGAAAGATGATCTCAAGTTTTTGTCTCTCCACTGATGTACGTTCTTATAACATTAGAGTCCAAGCAGTCAAGTACAGCATTGTATAAATACAATGAGCATTTAATAATTCCATTAAATTAGACCCACATTTAGATTTGATTCTTGCTCAGTAATCACCATCAATTTTGTAATGTATTCTTGAATGCAAATCAGAGGGCTTGAAAATTTTGACCAAAAATGATTTTTTCAAATTCCTCCGTACGCCGGAGCCGCTGACAGTGAAGTTGTCGTAGTGGACGGCACAGCGGTGGCGCGGTTCCTCTTCCTTGATGTTACAGGAAGTAAGAGAGAAAACGGGAAAGAAAGTGAAAAAGGTAAAGTTGTGTCAGGAGAGATATTTAGTTATATCAAAACCCAAAATTACATTTATACCCAACAGTTTTAGTTCCGTTAAAAGTAAACACTCTGTTTTTTTAGTCCATATAAAAAGGTGGACGGTGATAACTTGCTCCTCCGAAATGCTACTGGCCGTAAGTTAGGAAAACCCTTAAATTTAAGGCAAACTTAAACAGTCATGCCCCCCACTTATTAGCCAATATCAAGATGTCAAGTCTACTAGACTGCCATGTCATCCATTTGACTAGTAATTTTTAATGTTTCAAATATGGGTCCATAACTTCTTTCAGTTTTGCATTTTATCCTCAAACTATTTTCATTTTTTAATTATTTTTGAACTTAGAAAAGTCAAAATAAACCTAAAATAAAATTTGTGAAACACATTCATTAACACTACAAGAAATAATGCTTTTAATGACGAGCATTTACGTCATTAAAAGCTTAAAAAATCGTCACTAGGAGTATCTTGTGACAAAATTTACATTCATCACTAGTCGCCACAAGTACTCAAGTCACTAATGCATTAGTGACGACATTTTTAAATGTGACTAATGTTGAGTTTAATTGTGACAAAATATCGTCACTAATATGTATACCAATAATGACAAAATTAAGTCGTCACAAATGTAATATTAATAGTGACTATTTAATCATCACTAATAAATATGCACATTTACGTAACCATGGCAATTAGCGGGGGGTTGTAAACCGCCGCAAACATAAATGATTGTAAAAATAAAGAGTGGGAGTTTCAAACCGCCACAAACGTTTATATAATTTGCTACTAAAAGAACCCATCAAGCTTAAAATCCTATTTTGTCATTCATCATACTAATTATGGGGTTAATTCGCCAGAATTGTTTCTCCGCCCACCCAAGGGAGTCAATTCTCCAACTTATGGGGGTTTCACCAATGTCATACTGGATATCATTCAGGAGACTGATGGTCAAGTTACAAACCTGCAGCTTGCTCAAAAGGCTATGGGGAAACTTCCAGCAGTACCTGGACTCTCTTGCAATCACCCCCAACATGCCAATGCTTCTTTTGTGTGCTGATATCATATTCACGAGACAAAGAGACACTCTTGCTATTGGAATCTATCTAGTTCTTTTAATTTATTTTTCTCCCCAGTTTGGTTTATGGTTAGTTTTATAGTTTGGTTTGCATTCCAGAAACTTAACTTTGAGACATGCCAAGATGATTATGATTTTGCTCTTTTTATATATGCATGATAAGGGCTTTGGTGAAATTCAATTTTCTATTATTATCTCAACAATTTATAGTTACTGCTTATCTTAAATCTATTTCAGTTTTAAGTTGAGACTTGAGAATTAATTGTTAGAGTTGCTAATCAAATGTCCAAGCAAATTCTAGAGAATGCTTTCCTAATTTACTAGTCTATCAATCCACCCCAGTTGATCTCTACCTTATAAATATCATTTTAAAGTTGCTAGCTATCAGTTTTCAAAACCTTTGAACTCATTAATATATAGTGACATTGAGCTATGGCATGCAGCTTTTGCTGCATCTACTATGGGTTGGCTATTTCTTGAATAAAGAGGGGGGAAATGGTGCCAATGAGAATCTAAAAGATTTTCCAATTATATTTTGAGAATCCTTGTGCTTTATCCTTGTCCTTAGATAAAAACTTCTATTATCTTGTTTCATTGTCGGTTCAATTGGAGCTCTCTCCCCTGTCTGTCCAGTCTAATTTTTTGGGATTTAGTAGTATCTTGACATGTTTAAAATCATATATTAAAATAAGTGGTGTATCCACAAAGTCACAAACACAAGACCCTTTTGGTTATGGAGTGAGGGACTTGTACAACTGCAAATTGTTTGCAAAAGAGTATTTGATGTGGTTAGCGATTACTGATTAGTGAGTGCAGGGTGGTTAAGCTTCCATAATTGGAAAGGCTATTAACTTTGTTAGAGAATTTTTTTTATAGGTAAATGTTAGTGGTTACTGTAGTTGTTAGTAATTACAAATGTTTCTCCTTAGGGTTCGAATCCTAGACTTCTATCTCCAACACTTATTTCTATCATTAGCTCAACCAAGTGAGCTACCCCTCCCACCCAACTTTATTAGAGAACTTGAGCACAGGTTGCAATTTTTCTGTGCTAATTAATCCAACCATTTGGTTTTTCATTTAATAAACTTATTCATGGCATGGAAGATTATGAAGCCTTTACACAATGGTGAAAATATAAATTTGTATGTAGTGAATAGTGATAGACCAAATGATTGTAGTACTTGATAAGGACCCGTTCTTGGTATATGAAAGTTTTTTTTTGAAAGGCCAAAAAAATGAATAAATAGAAGTATTAAGGGATGCTAAAAGTCATTTACAAATGTGTCCAGCCAAGAGAAATACAAAAGAAAGAAGGCAAGAAAATAAAGTGAATGTGAATGTGAGATTGGTATTATGTAGTAGGTTAAAATATTAATGATGCTACCTTATGAATTGATTAAGTTCGAAATTGGGTTATGTGTTCTGTTTAACTGAAGGCACTGTGAGCTACAAGTGTTCAAAGTAAAACAATCGTCGTTTTTACATATTGATTAAACTTATATGAAACTAGATTATCACACTGGAGCATTAGGCATTAAGTATATGTACGTATGACTCTAGTGGCGGTAGGAGATGTTAATATGTATTCACTGAGAGAGATTGTGGCAAACAATATGTCTTGAAGACATTAATTTTTTTTGAAAAGAAAATCAATATATTATTAAGTTGAAGAAATACAACATGAGAACAAGTCTCTTATGAGTAAGAAAATTGCCAACTCTTAACCAAGCAAAACATACTTACTTTACACGGCCCCCCACTTTGGTGGCAATACTTAAGAAGCGTGCCTCATTAAAACCTACTTGAAAAAGTGAAGAAAAAATAGTACACATCCTAAAAATACACCCCAAAAGCAAATATAACTAAAGCCAAAACTGTCACACCACCCAAAGAAACACTTGAAGACATGAATTAAGTGTTATATTATCATTATAAAAGCATTTATGTTTAATATTTCTAATTAAAACATTAATGTCCATAAAATAATATATAAAATTCATAGGATGTCAAGTAGTATGTTTGTGAATAAGAAACTACAAAATACTATTCTTAAATGTTCATAGTCATTATTAATATTTGATCTATTAAGACTAGAGTTTGAGTGATGATTTAAATATCATGGAAAATATAGATAAGATGTCAATTCTTCACACGAGTACACATTAAGAGTTGTGATGTACTTAACTGACCTACCATATGAGAATGTAATTGGATGGATTATTACGTGTGTCATAAACAATTCTCAATGTGAAATAATATTAGTAGTCATTTGACTTGAAGTCCCTGCAATTCCTACATAACTAGTTCTACATTTTTATGCTCTAGTAATTTAATATTAATTATTTATATTTAACTATTACGGTATAAATATGCAAAAGATGCCTACAGAATCACACGTGTAAAACCAACTCACTAAAATGGATTATAATGCTTCGTTTTAGACTATGTTCATTAGATAAACTATGATTAGACTAGTTTCTTTAGATGAATCTAATAGACACTAATAAGAATTAGAGTTCGTCACATTAACAGTTTGTCGGTCGCTCATATTCTTGCATGTACGTGTTAGCACAAGAGCTGCAAGAGTTTTCCTAGTTGAAGAATTCATGTTGATTGTTGTAAAGATGAACACTACCCAACTTCTAGTTTGGGCATCAAAATGTTTTTCTAAGTCCTTCACCGGTGCCTTGTGACGAGGGAGAAGTATTTTCCAGACTCTGAAAAATGAATAATTTTTTATTCACACCTTAAATATGAGGTGGAAAAAAGTGGAGGAGAAAAGAGATAAGAAGAAAAGAGAGAAAGTAAAAATGTGATAAATGATTTAATTAATATGAGAGGTGTGATTAATATATGATAACACTTGAAATAGCATCCTTATTATGATGATCACTACTCTTTGCTGCGGCCCCCTCTCTCAACTTCTTGGTGATTTGGTCATATTGAGAACCTTCTAAAAGGAAATAGAAAACGGATCTTCGCAACATTGAAAGTTTAATATCTACAATTGACAATTGAAAACGCAAGGGAAAAGCAAAGTTTCATTAAATAATATCAAAAGTGCTCAAGATAATTATTAAATAAAAAATACAAGGGATAATATATAGTATAAGCATGTAGAATTAACAGAGTTTTTAAATGTAACTATTGCGATCTCCAAGGATATATATATATATATATATATATATATATATAAATATATATAAAAGAGAGAACAACTCATGGATCCTCTCCACTCATAAGTCATAGGGCATAGCATCTCTCCATTGCTAATGATAGCGCACACACAAAGTCATTATTGCTATTTAGAGAGTGTCAAAGATGCCAAGAGTTGGAGTGCAAGAATCGTAATATCAGGAAGATCCCCTAAACTCATAGTACTACTGTTCATAATTACACCCACCATGCATCCTCAACCAAACAACTACTATTAAATTCTTTTGGTTGCATTTAGGTATCTCAAAACCAGGAAAATTATGAGACTAATTTTTTCGAAATTCTGAAATCACTTAATCGGATAGATTTATTTTAACAAATTCTTTTTCATATACATTGTTCAAAAATAAAACCTAAATACTTAAAAAATTTAACTCTCTACTAACTATGTTGAACATATTATATTGTTGATTAAACTACTGGTATTAATTTATAAGAGATCAGTGATCGAAGACAACAGTTGTAGAAGCAAATAGTTTGCATCATAGGATGCAGACAACTAACATCTGGATGCTGGTGTCTCCAATTAAATAAAGGTGTTCCCGATACTCAAAAACCTACATACCCATTATTTCACGGATCATGTCATATATGTGAATGTGAATGTGAGGGAGGGCCACCCACAAGATTATTACATTAATTTCTTTCCCTGTTTATAAAATGATACTACAATTTTTACTACTCGAGTAAGTTTCATGATTTGTTAGCGTATAAGGGTTGCGGATAAGCAAAAAGTAAAAAATAACATGTAAAGTTAAAATTAATACTATAATCAAGACAACACGTGTATGCATCCATGATGTTCACACATTTGTATACATATCTCCAAACTATCCTGGTTATACTTAGACTAGTGTTTGCATCAATGTTACAAAAATTGTGAATAAATTTCATTTTTTGTAAAAGTGAGTTAAGATCTCATGCTTGAATATACTTACATTTTTTTTCTATAACTATAAGGATTTTTTACAAGCAAAAAAATCACTAATTTACAATAAGCTTTTACATCTGAGATAATTATAAGAAAATCACTAATTAGCATATGCTTTTAGCATCAGCGTTGACAATCACATTAAATGACCTGAAGTTAACTTTGAGTGCAGACTAACATTACGCGCTAGCATCGGTTTGTAAACTTGCACAACTCACATATCATATTGATGATTCTCCATTTGAGATTTTTATTTGCTTTTAAATTTTTTCTCAAAGTAAATGAATATAGTATTGAGATATAAATACATGTTGTCTATCTATTTCTCATTAAAGTACCCTATGTCGTTATTAAAGATCTTGAATTTGGTCGTGTAATTTGACTTTATGATCTCCATTTCTCTATTTTGTGTCTGTTTCCCATTTCTCATATAGTAATAGGGAAATTTAACATTTAAACAAATAAACACAAAAGTTGATCGATCATAGGAGTATATATAGAAAAAATTCTAATAATGATAAACGTGCATGGAATCAAATTAAAACATATACCTAACATTCTTTTTATAATCTAGCTTATGGGTAATTAATTAAGAATTATATGATCATTTTATTATGTCGATCTTTGGCTTGGTGTGAGGTATGGAAATTGGAAAGGAAAAGAGTTGTGGTGGGGTTGATGAGTGATGAGTTACTTACTCCACTGCTCTTTCCCCATCCATCAATTTGATGACTACTGACAGACACGATTGCTATGCAGACCTTCACTCTTCAATTCAACCCCCACCACTCCTTCCAGCTTACCCTCTTCTTTTTCATCTCAGCACGCAAACACTGCATGCTCACGCAAAGGAAATTAAAATAAAATTAAAACACATATACAAATTTTCTGTTTGTTTCTTGAGAAAAGAGAGCCATGAGAAACCCTCACGTGGGGTTGTCTGACACACTCCAAAATTTTCTCTAACCTGAATGAGAGAGATATTCAGATCATGCCCTTCTCTTCTGTCCACTTCATGCTATCTTTTACACGCACGTACCCCTAATGCTTTTTTCTTTGTTTTTCTTCATTTTTTTTCTTTTTGATCTATTTTCTCACGCAAAAGGTGAAAGAAAATTAAATTTTTTAAAAAGATAATTTCATTTTTGTCTTTGACATGGGGTAACAGAGAGGCCTCACGTGGGTTTATCTGACACCAAGGCATGTTTTTCCACCTTACCACTTTTCCTTCTTTCCTTCCTCGTTTTACCTTTCCATTCATCAGCTTCAGACAAAGACCTTCCTTGCACTTGGGTTTTTCTCTTCTTTCTTACTTCTCTATATTCATTCTCTCTTTTATTTTCCTTTCTTTGTATATTGATATTGAAAGGAAAATCCTTCACATAATGTAGATATCTCAGTTTAGAAGAAGATATATGAGTAATAAATATGATATATGTTAAAGATAAATATAAAAGAAAATTGAAAAAATCTGTTGGATGTCTGTATTATTTGTATGTCTACACTATTTGTATGTCTGGCTATCACTTGTGAAAAATTATTTTTATAATCCTCTTTAGTTATTAGTTATATATTCTGGTAAATTAGTGCATCCAAGAAACTGCCACATGTCAGGCATTAACGGCCGCATATGTTCATTAATGTGTCTTATTTGGAGCATAGTAATAGCAAGTAATGTGTCTTCCATTAACAAGACAATCAGGAATTAAGAACTTTTCCCTGTTTGATGTTTTTTTTATAAGCAATATGAATTATATTGAAAAGAAGTACAAGGGGTACTTCAATCCCAATACAAGTAAGGAAGAAAGAAGGGAAAAAGACTGAAACGAGAACAATACAAGGCAACCTACTACAACCAAAACTAACCCACCCCATACCCCAATGGAAAAAGGCTTTATAAAAAAGGCCTCATTAAAACCTTACTGGGAGAAAACCCCCTTGGGAAAACAATTCCCCTGTTTGATGTGACCTTAATAGAATCCAGCACTGTTACCTATGACTATTTCAAACACCAATACCAACTCCCATGGAATAACTCCTTCTTTTCCTTTCTACACGGGAAAATGATTTTCTATGTATGGTGAATGATTGATAGCCTGGGAAATTATTACAAATAGATTCTTTACACAAATTAACCTAATCATTTCAAAGTTATAATTAAATTTATAACCAAACTTATTTAAATTTCTTGGTTATATATTTTAAGTATTTATTAGTTAAATATGTTTGAAAAATAATTAATCATCCCTTAATCTTCCTATGTAACCCAAAAAATTAATCATCCCTGATCACCTTAATAAGTAATTAAGTATATCATTTAATCAGACAGTTCTAAATCTAATTAAACATATAGATATATATGGATAACGAGGCTGATCAACAAATATACCTTGTGCAAAAAATAAACTCTTTCTATATTATTATTGGTGAAATGCAAACCTAGTGATGATGGTCATCTGAAATAAATAAAATGTTACATGAGAAATTTTAAGAATTACATGCTAAGTGACATGCTACATTGTTGTCCATGGATGCTTAGAGAGAGAGATATAGAGAGAGCGCTAAAAGTTGAAATATATTGCCTAGTATGATCAAGTTTCCCTAGATGCTTTGTGGTTTCAAAGTAACTAAATCCTTTTTCTTCCATTCAGGCACAGTCCACGTTTTACTACCAAAAGAAGATAATCCATTTGAATAAGCATATATAGGTTATAAAGATAGAGCACATTCATAAAGAAAAATATGGTCTCTCATCTCACACGGGTAAAGTTGCATGGGTCACTTTTTGTTAGCATCCATTTGTCATCGCATATTATGACGAGTGAGAAAGTGTCAAAAAGTTTCCTTGCAGAGGATCCCTATGTACATAAGGAATATATCATGAGAAAGCCAAAATCCTTGATAGTCGCTCTAAATTGTGTCAATTACAAACCATGTTGAGAAGAATATATAAGGAATCCCAAGTTCTTTGTTTCCATCAAAGGCAATATGAATAAAAATCTCAAATATGATCAAGATGCTTGTCATTGACTAGCCTAGTTTATTTCTTTTCAAATATAGTCCTTATTCTCAATGGTTTGACAACAAGTAATTAATGATATAGCCATAGCATGTAGCATATAGGAATCGTATTTATTATTTGTATATTTGTAAATTTTGCTACAATTAATTCTGAAATCAAAAAATTAAATCTATAAAAAACCTCTTATATATAGCTTGTTTTTCAGAATTCATTTTGATAGAAGAAAATTAAATTTGATAGTATGACACAAAACATGTCATAGAATTCTTAGTTCATAACATGAAACTCTAGCGAGGTAATTGATCAAATTAAGGAAAGGGATATGTCTAGTGGAGAAAAGGAATATGATCATGAAGGGTATTAACTTGTTAAGGCAATGTTAATTAGAAGGAAAAGTAGTTTGTATAAAGACAATTGTGGAAGGACGGTACGTTTGATTCCCCATTGACACCGCTGTCTCTTGTCCAATGCATATGGCATCTTCTAAGCCTTCTCAACTACCAAAGGAGTAGAAAGAAACCCCTTTTACTAATCCATTATTATTTCAAAAGCAGTCCAATATTATAATAATGAAAAGATCAATGTGTTTTCCTGACCCAAGACACTGATTCTAAAGAATAAAAAGATACCCTTCTTCTTAATCTCTCCGTCTTAATTAATTTTTTTTAGTATACATAAATTATTATTTGGTATCCAATCACCATTTAGATAAAGATCTAATTAAATTTAAGATATTTAAGATTTAGTCACACTTAAAATTCTCTTCATTATTTCTACGGGAGAATTGTTTGAGGATCAAACTTAAAAACTCTTCAAACATACTTAATCTACGTTACCAACTAAGCTATACAAACGGTGAAAAAATATGTGATACTTTTATCTTGGTTTCTTTCTTGGTCCTATATATAGCCATAGCCATGTCATGACATGAGGGATTTTTTGTGAGATCTTCTTCCCTTATAAAAAGTCCACAACCTAGCATCACCATAGATTACTCAGACTATCTCACACACACTCTTTAATTTCTCTCTTCATCTCTTTTGCTTCTATTTTTCAGATATGGAAGATTCAGAGGAAGAGGAGCTTCTGAATCTGAGCCTCTCAGTTCCTGCTGATAGAGAGAGAAAGAGGAAAGGAAAAACAACAAGGGAAAGTGGTGTTTGTGTGAGTGTTACAAGAAACACCTACGAAGGCTGTGAAGGGAAAATCTTCAGGCTTCTCCAAATGAGAGAGCAAATGCTGAGACAAGATCAAAGGAGAAAAGATGAGAATAATGGTCTTCCCTTAATCCACTTGCTTCTCACAACAGCTACTTCAGTTGATGAAACCAACTTGGATGCCTCTTTGGAGAATCTCACAGATTTGTACCAAACAGTTTCCCTAACAGGTGACTCAGTTCAAAGAGTGGTGGCCTATTTTGCAGATGGCTTAGTTGCAAAGCTCCTCACAAAAAAATCTCCATTCTATGACATGGTGATGGAGGAGCCAACAAGTGATGAAGAGTTCTTAGCCTTCACAGATCTCTACAGAGTCTCACCTTACTACCAGTTTGCTCACTTCACAGCAAACCAAGCCATCTTAGAAGCCTTTGAGAAAGAAGAACAGAAAAACAACAAATCCCTTCATGTCATTGACTTTGATGTCTCCTATGGCTTCCAATGGCCTTCACTCATCCAATCCCTCTCAGAAAAAGCCACAAGCAACAACAGAATCTCACTCAGGATCACAGGGTTTGGAAAAAACATGAAGGAGCTTCAAGAAACTGAATCAAGACTAGTTAGCTTCTCAAAAGGGTTTCACAACCTTGTTTTCGAGTTCCAAGGCTTGTTGAGAGGGTCAAGGGTGATTAACTTGAGGAAGAAAAAGAATGAAACTGTGGCGGTTAACTTGGTTTCTTATCTAAACACTTTGAGCTGTTTCATGAAGGTTTCTGACACATTGGGATTTGTTCATTCCCTTAACCCTTCCATTGTTGTGCTTGTGGAGCAAGAAGGTGGGAGGTGTTCTAGAACATTCTTGTCAAGGTTCACTGATTCTCTTCACTACTTTGCAGCCATGTTTGATTCTTTGGATGATTGTCTTCCATTGGAGAGTGCTGAGAGGTTGAGGATTGAGAAGAAGCTTCTTGGGAAAGAGATCAAGAGCATGCTCAACTATGATGTTGATGGTGTTGGGGATTGTCCAAAATATGAGAGGATGGAGACATGGAAGTTGAGAATGGAGAATCATGGGTTTGGTGGAATGAAAATAAGCTCAAAGTCTATGATTCAAGCCAAATTGCTTTTGAAGATGAGGACTAATTATTGTCCACTACAGTTTGAGGAAGATGGAGGTGGTGGTGGGGGTTTCAGGGTTTCTGAAAGAGATGAAGGAAGGGCTATCTCATTAGGGTGGCAAAATAGGTTTCTACTTACAGTATCAGCATGGCAACCACTCTGATAGAGTGTGTCTTCTAACCCTTTTTCATCATTTTGGTAATAATCTGCTCTCAAAATGATGAATGATTACCTAATATTTTGATCTGTTTTCTTTTGCTAGCTAGCTATGATATTTTATTTATGATGTCTTGGAAGCTTTCCTTAGATGGTAGCTATTATTGTTCAAGTAAGGATTCAGGTATATAAATATATGAAGCATATATATCATATATTAATTTCGGAATGTTGTTCACTTTCTCTTCCTTAATTACATTTTTAGCATGATGTGAGTATGAACCCTAATTTTTTCCTTTTTCTTAAGAGGGAAGTTGAAGAACCCTAGATCAAGTCATGAACATACATGTGTATGTTTGAATATTCTTCTAAAATTGATTCTAAAACTTCTATGAGTAACTTCTATGGGCAATTATATTGAAGAATTGATCATGTGAAAAATATATAGAAGTTGATTTTGATGCATATCTTTTGTGAAACTCAGGTTTGCTTGAGTAAGATGCGGTTTCTTGTTATCCTGAAATGTCATTTTATGTATAATCTAAGATTTTTGAAGTTACCGATGAGTACTTCAGGAATCGTCTTAGTATAGGAATAGATAAAGAATATTTCATTTCTGTTGGGAACTGTTATTATCCTTGACAACAAGTATATGAAAGTCAAAAAATGGTATTGCGCAAAGATAGTGAAAGGTGGAACAAAAGAACCTAAAATATTTATAACTATCAAGTCAAAAATATTATGATGTTTTTTTTTTTTAAAACAAAAGTTAGAACAATGGAATGATGTCTTAATCCAAAATAGAGAAATAAAGTTGTCGGACTCAAAGAATACATATAAAAGATTTATATTTACCTCACCACAAGAGCACCAGTGAGCCTGCTAGATACAAAATCATGTCTTATTCCACTAGATCAATCCCTTAGAGTTTATCACAAGAATTTTTTTTTTTAGATAAGCCAAAATTGATATTGAAAGGGAGTACTATGGGTACTCCAACCAATTACAAGAATATTGATTAGTGAGGGAGGTTAATGAGATCATAAGCTAGTCAAAACTAATAGATTTTTAAAGATAAGTTCATGGTTTATGAATTATCACACTCACTATTGAATTGTAATGATGAACGGTTTAGATTGTGTATTGGCTACCCGATGAAGTGACCTTATCATAAATTCTACTTTCACCACTTGGTTTTTTATAGTCATACATGCTCTAAACTTTAAATGTTAATATTATTATCATTATTTGCAAAGTAATCCTTCAAAAAGTTCTCAACCATTCTTCTATTCTGCATCATCAAAATTTTGCTCTAAAGTAGAGGTGTCGTACACTATTATTTTCATCGTTCGCCGATCCCGATCTCCAGATGTCTTCAATAAGTCTCGATGGGTTTTAACCTTATCCTATATGGCAATAATCTAATAGGTCACTTATTACAAGTATCACACCCAAAGTAATTTTTGGGTACCACATAATTCACCGATTATTATACCAATTTACTTCCTTACGATAATTACTTTCAAATAGTCTTCAATGTTATTTTTTAAAATTATTTATTGTGTATAGCTAAATAGTTGGTTAAGTAGTTCTTGCTTGATTGTTCTTAACTAAGGTATCAAGTTCAAGTCTTGTAGATGAAAAAAACTTTCATTGAGACTTAGTTTCATCATGATGTAAATTTGAATGTTTTTAGCTCGAACAAATTTTTTTGGTACCACAGAATTCACAATTATTATACCAATTTACTTCCTTACCATTATTACTTTCAAAAAAAAATCCTTCCTTACCATTATTACTTTCAGTCTTCAGTGTTATTTTTAAAAATTATTTATTGTGTATGGCTGAAATAAATTAGTTGGTTAAAGTGGTTCGTGATTAATTTTTCTTAAACAAGAGTTCAAATCTTGTGGATGGAAAAAACCTTCATTGAGATTTAGTTTCATTATGATATAAATTTAAATGTTTTCAGCTCGCGCGAACATAAATTTTGGATACCACATAATTCACCGATTATTATACCAATTTACTTCCTTACCATAATTACTTTCAAATAGTCTTCAGTGTTATTTTTTAAAATTATTTATTGTGTATGCTAAAATAATTAGTTGGTTAAAGTGGTTCGTGCTTAATTTTTCTTAAGCAAAGTATCAAGTTCAAGTCATGTGGATGGAAAAACCTTCATTGAAAGTTAGTTTTATCTTGATGTAAATTAAAAGGTTTTCAGCTCAAACAAAATTGTTTTATATGAAAAATATCCATAAACAACAAAAAAAATAAGTTGTTGGTCCAAGTGATAATTGATATAAAAGTAAAAACGTTTGAAAACCTTCTGAAACTAACTTTCATAAAAGTAAAAACGTTTGGAAATATAGAGACTTAACGCGCAATGTAACCCAAATGACACGAAATGCCTGCTGAAAGTTCCTATGCCTAGCTAGCTATGATATATTCTCTATATATACATGTAGGATCGTTGTAGCATGTACCTGAATATCTTTGCTTATTCGTGTTGATCCGATTAATGTTTGTGTGTGTCACCAGGCATATATGATTGTTATAACTTTTGTGCCAAATTGGGAATTGTCTCATGTTAATTTGTGCAAAACAGAATTAGATGGAATACTCACAAATCTGTCATAGCTAGAGGGATGCTAATTTTAGCAGCAAAGATCGATGTTGATAAGTGTGAGTGCATGTCATCAACCCTGGATTAATTGGGATCTGTAAAACAAAAAATTGATCTATTAATGAAACGAACAAAAGAAAAAGGAACATTATGTATGGCAGAAAATTGGAATAAAACTGCACCTCGTGCAGAGGTTCAAGTTCTCATGGAACCAAACTCCATCTAGTTTGACACATGTAGCAGATGCTATTAATGACCAGGAGCATATAAATGCAGCTAGCTAGCTACACTTTCTTTTCCATGTCTCCTATGTAGACAGGCATGTGTATATAGTCGACATTTACTAGCTTGTACTAGTAGATCACAATTTGCTATCTCTTTGGGGGTTCGTGACCCATGATCATGACCATTTTCTGGATGGAAGTCTTTTTTTTTTTGGCCTTAAACAAGGTACCCAGTACCCAAATAAGTGGTGGTGAAGAAGTATCAGACATCATGTTGGTGAAAGGTGGATGAGTATTAAAATTCGGGAGATTTAACTCAACTCAAGAATTAGCTTAAGAGTTGAGGATTACTCACATTTAAAATCAAGGTTGAACATTTGGAGCGTGGAATGAACATCAACGGGTGAACCAAATATATGTTCATTTCATGCTCCAGATGTCCAGCTGTGAGCGTGAGAATGTGTGTTAGAAGTCTCATATTTACTAGAGATATGATCAAACAAATGTTTATAAAGGGTCAAGTAATCCTTAACTCTTGAGTTAGGTTTTGGGTTAAGTTAAACCTCCCTAATTCTAATAATGGAGAAGCAGTGCACTTACCTTTGAACGGTTAAAACTCAAAATGAACGCACGCACTTATAAATTTACCTTTGAAGTTCAAACTTCTACGTTTAAAACTCAAAATGAAGGCTATTACTTTTTCACCACCCCGTTATATATTCATTGCATCTCCTATCGAGTTTTCAATTTGCGGAATGTATGATTTGTGTTATGCACTTATAAATTTAGTGTGTAATTGGTTGCCGCCGCACACTATTTTTAATGTCACTCCTTTTTCCATGTCGGTCTATATAGAAATATCTATATAAAAATAATTGATGCAAATGATAAATATTTTATTGATGCTATTTGAATTTAAATACCCCTGAAAATAATAAAATAGAAGATAAATTCTCATAATTTTAGAAAGTGCCTCATACCTAATCATAATAAACAAAAAATATCTCATTTACTAACAAACTAAAATCGAACTTATTCAAATTCAAATAAATTTAAAAGCATTCAAAGACACGCTTTCAACATTCCTCTTTGCCTTGGAGACTACAGATGTTCAATTTCTCCAATTTCATAGATCAACCATGCAAGAATATGCGCTTCTGGAGGCTCAGTTTCATTCCATGGACGCATCACATGTGCATAGGAATACAGTTGCAGAGGTGCATATATAATACGCTACACTATTTGGTTTTTGTTGTAAATGAGAGCATGAAGTGGATGAACATAGTAATGTGTTGAGTAGATGTGATGATGTAGAGGACTTTGATCATTAGGCGGTCTAGAAATTTAAACTGGTCCTTGAGATCTTGTCATTTGGACATGTCATTGAAGTTCTTGACCTTTTGACTAGCTAGTTACCAAAAACGTTGGCGATTGCAGCAGCACCATCATCATGTCCAACAGTAGCACCCTTATTGTCGTATTTGCTATTTTGGCTTTCTCTTTCTTTTTCTTCTCCATCGTCTCCTACACTAGGAAAAGTTATGGTTTGTTGCTCAAATCACCATGAAATTCAGTTTTTTCCTCATTTATTGAATCAAATGAAAAACTCTTGCTCCTTATTTTTACCTTAGCATTTCAAGGCCTTCTGAATATTTTACCCATCTTTCGCAACGTTCACAAGGTGAGTAATTATATCTACCTATGTCTTCGTTGTGGTTGTTTGAAATATTTCACTGCTTATTAGTTGATTTTTCTTTAAAAAAATTATTTCTTTTGGATCTAGCGGCATGATAATTGGTTGGAAAAACACCTTCAATAGCACGACTTTCTCCGATCAACCTTCGTTGTTCTTAGACTTGAAAAACATACATCGCTTCTGCCAAAGTGATTTTAGACGAATCATTTATGTTCTCTAACGAATTTATAAATGCTTCATATCTCTCATGAAATGTTACAAGAATTTTTTCAACAATTAAATCATTGAAAACACTTCCAAACAACCTTATTTTGTTGGTAGGAAGAAGAAAAGAAAAGGCCCCAACGTTTGGTTACTTTGATTTTGAAATATGAAATAAAATAAACGCTTATGAAATCATAGCCGTTATCTAACTCAACGTTCCCTTCACTAGAAAATAGTCAAAATCCAAATACTCAGTTTCTCTGCATTCTCGAAACTCCAACCAAACAAGCTGCTACCACTTCTCCAATGGCAGAAAGTAACAGTAACATCTCAAAACAAGAAGAAGAAGAAGAAGAAGAAGAAGGAGAAGGTGGAATTCCAGTATTGACAGTTTTCAAGAACAACTCAATCATCAAGAACATCTTCATCGTACCCAACAAGATCAACAACCACACCCTTGTTCTTGGAAGACACCCAGATTGCAACATAGTCCTCACTCACCCCAGCATCAGTCGCTTCCACCTCAAGATTCTCTCCACCCCTTCTTCTCGCACCCTTTCCCTCGTTGATTTGTCTTCTGGTACGTTCCTTCGAAACCACAATGGTTTTATATTTCGTTGTTCTTGTTGTTTCTTGATGGGTTTTGATTCTGTGTTGAGGCAGTGCATGGAACGTGGGTGTGTGGGAGGAAGCTTGAGCCAGGGGAGAGTGTGGACCTCAAGGAAGGTGACACCTTCACACTTGGGATTTCCACTAGGCTTTATCGTCTCAGCTGGGTTCCCTTTGTTAAGGTATGCTTTTTATCTATTTCTCTTTATGTTTTTGAAAAGAGCCACATTGTTCTTGATTTTATTTGATTTTCATTTCATTTGTCTTTCTTAATTGTTCACTTTGATGTTCTTAGAAAACACAGCATTTAATTTAATATATATATATATATATATATATATAGGTATAGCTTAAAAAGCACAAATTATCATTGAATACTCACCCCTTTTTCAGAACTGAAATAGTTTTCCAAGTTTGTTGAATTAATGTCTAGGAGCTTGAGGAGGAGTGGTCTGATTATTTGTTATTCATTCACTTAGGATGATGAATTTTTTTTCAGAGCTGAAATAGTTTTCCAAGTTTGTTGAATTAATTGTATAGGAGCTTGAGAAGGAGTGGTTTGATTATTTTTTATTCATTCAGGGTGTTTGTTAAGCAATGTTAAATGTTAGTATCTTTGATTTTTCTCTCTTTTTGGTTTGAGCTTGCAGGACCCGAGATCGGATGAGAATTTGAAACTCAGTGTGGAACAAGGGATTCCTGTTTGTTGTGATGAAGAAATGATGAGGAAGGGCCAGTCTAAAGATGAAGATTTTGAAGTTCTGAGAGGAACTGAAACATCATATTTGGCTCCAAACTCTGAAATTGAAGATAAACTGTGTGGCTTTCAAAAACATGTTCTATCCCCACCTTATGTGCAAACTGTTGAGGAATTTGATAACAAGGAGAAAAGTGAAGCTTTACCTGAATTAGAGATGCCTGAGGAAACTAATTTGTTTTGCACATTGAGAGAATATTTGAAACACAACATTTGTCTGCCAGCTGTGGAGTCTGTCAAGGGAACCAATATGAAGCAATTTCAAGGTTCACTCCATACACAACTACCTTCCATTGAAAAGCATTGGCTCAGCTTGCTTTCAAATATTGATCCTGCATATCTTGATGAAGAATGTGATGCTGAAGTGCCTGAAATTCCTAATGAATCTGGATTTGGACGCACACTCAGATATAATGACAATGTTGAAGATGAAGATACTTTCACTACTGGAGCAAGAACTTCCAATTTCGAGAACTCATGTTCGGTACTTGGTAAAGATATTCCTGATTCTAGATTTCCTCAAATCAAGGTTGTTGAGGGAGTTTCAATGGATTCTCCATCCTATGGAGAAGAGCAAGATATATGTTGTAGAAAGTATAAGTCAAAGATGCATGATCCAAATGCTAAATCCTGCCATGAGCAAAGGAATTCACTAGTTGAAGTCCTTGAGGATATTGGAAACAAATGCATTAAATATATAGATCCTGCATCTTTTGATGAAAAAGGGGTCACTGCAGTTACTGTTTTACCTGAAGAATATGAAATAGGATGCACAGATGAAGATGATGACAGGATTGAAGATATTTTAACTACTGGAGCAAGAATTTTCAATTATGAAAGCACATCTTTGCTGACTGAGGAAGCTAATCCTGTAACCGGATTTCAGAAAATCAAGATTGTTGAAGAAGTTGTTGCAGATTCATTGCCGGATGGAGAAAAACAAAATGAATGTGGCAAGGAGTTGAAGTCAAAGTTGCATATGAGTGGTAAATCCTGTGAAGGTAACTCACTTGCTGAAATAGGTGAAGATAATGAAAAATCATTTCGAGTGGTATCACCAAATTCTTCAATGCTTCAGGAAGCTGATCTAGAGATAACAAACAAGCAAGAGAGCCAGACCTCTCAGTCTAATAAGGTGGAAATCCTGGAAAGCCATGTAGAAGCAACGGAGAAGGGGAAGTCTACTCATAAATCAGATGAAATAGTTCAAGACACCAGAAACAAGTGCATGGGAAGCATCAGCCCCACGACACTTCAAGTAGAACCAGTGAACTATTCAGTGCCTCAGGAATCTGTTCTGAGCATTACAAACAAGATCGAGAACCAGACCGCTCAATCTCTCATCGCCGTGACAGGATGCTCTGAGATGGAAATCCTTAAGAGCAGTGTAGAAGAAGTAGCAAAGGAAAGTTCAAGCTTTGGTAATGTTTGGTCAAGAAGAGGGAAGGCTGCTAGTGCTCCTCAGGTTCGAACCAGAAAGAGTAAATTTATGAGCAAAGGTAAGGTTGACACCAAAGTTGAAATGGATATCAAGACTAAGTCAGTTGCAAAGGATCCTTTCTTTGTTTTGGATGAAGAAATATTCTCTCCAAATAAGGAAAACTCAGGCTCAGGCGTGTATATGAGAAAGAAAGGAAAGCTGGAAGAAATTAAGCATTCCAAATCACAAAGTTCACAAGCTTTGAAGGCTAATTTTAGTAACATCTATTCAGCTGAAAGGATCAGCTCCATTTCAAAGAAAGATAACCTGACTCCAAAAGTAGCCCAACAATGGAGTTCACCAAGAAAGCCTCTTGAGAGTCATATCAACTTGGCTCCTCCTGAACACGATAATATGGAATTAAAAAAGAACACAGTGAAAAGGGTACCTTTCCAATCACTAACAAACTCTCAAGACTATAGCAAATTAAGGACCCGTGGTCCTGTTTCTGCTGCAAAAAGCATTAAAGATGCCAGTAATTGTGGCCTGATTTCAGAAAAGTGCACTAAACCTTCTGTAAGACAAAACATATGATGCATCCTTCTTATGTTGTGAATGGATCAAGAGTTCATCTATGCTAAAGATTATTACATCTGTTTTGTTTGCAGCAATTTAGTGAAAAAAGAAAAAGAAGCTGGGACATGGTTGTCTGCATCTCTTCTGAACAAGGAGTCTAGGAAAGCTTTGCAGCTTCTACAAGGTCTCAAGGGGACTCGTTTAATCATTCCAAAATTTGGTAATTAGTTTTTAGATCATAGCTTACCCTTTTTACCATCTGTTTTGTCTGAAATGTTATGCTGTTGTTTCTCACAAAAATAGTTCTGACTGAACACTTTTTCATGTCAGTCATAAGGGAATTGGGCAGCATTAAGGCACAATTCAGATTTTTTAGCAGAACTTCAGCGGCTTCTTTGGCATTGGATTGGATTGAAGAATGCATGGAGAACACAAAGTGGTGGATTCATATCCAAAGCTCAATGGAGGAATGCAGGCTGAGTGCTCCACCCCTTCCTGCGTCGTCACCTCAGAAGACTCAGTTTTTTCCTGGTCCCAAGAGCTCAAAGGTTGAAGAAGATAACATACTTGAGTTTGCTCTTCTATATAAGAGAAAGGAGAAGAATGTTGGACAAATTGTCCTGCTTAGTGATGATGTCACCTTGAAAATAAAATCCAAGGCTGAGGTACTTTCTTACTCTTTGACTGACAGTTATAACTAACTATCTCTTTGTCATGTATCATTCTCATTGTAAACTCATAATGTTCTTGCTGCAGGGGTTGCTTAGTGAGACGGTTGAGGAATTTCGGAAGAGTTTAGTGAACCCTTTCTCTGAGAGGTTCATGTGGTCAACGAGCTCTCCACGAGGACTGACTTGGTCTTGCCAAGATGATGAAATTTTAAGGGAGAAATATTGTGGTTTACCATCTAGGGCTGGCTTGAAGCTCATCACTACTCAACAGTTTCGTTGACTTACTTAAACCGTCCTTAAATGCTCTCACTTTTCATTTTTCAAACTTCAATTCCAATTCTTTGTGTAAGCTATTCTTAAGCATGCAGTAACTTCAAATGTATACAAGTTTAATTAAGGAATTTCATTGTAAGTTTTTTTTTCATGGATTAAAATCACGTTAGTTAAATATCTTTACAGGAAAAGTGGTGATGTACCTCCATTCTCTCTTAGTGCTGCCTTATTGCACTTCTGTTTCAATTGATTTAAATTTCATTTTCCCTTTATTGCAGAAGTGCTGCTCTCTAACATTTGATTTTTAAGTTAGTGACATTATGTGTATTGATTCAAAATTATTTTGGAGGTGGAAGATAAGGGTGCACCGGTGCAGTGGTAATCTCTGAGATATGGTGGAGGTTTTCTGAGGAATTCTGATTGGGGTATGTTGTGTCCTGTGGTCTGTTGGTACAATTAGATTATTGGTGGGTGTGGAGTGGTTGGTGGAATAACTGGGGTATAATCTGTGTGTGGTGGAGGTGAAGTTAGCTGGCAGTCATATAGGTGAAGTAGGAGATGGGTCAAATTTCTATTAGAAGGACATCCCTTGAGACAATTACCTCTTTTTGATTAGTTGATTGTTTAGCACAGGTATAGGAAGTCTATTTAGTAGAGAAGAAGTTGCATGTGGAACATCATAAGACCCAAAACATTTTTGGAATCCTTCACATTCAATGGATTTATTAAATGGAATGAAATGAAATTTCTTATTCAACAAACTAAGTCTATCATGAGAGGGATGTCCTAATCTAAGATGCTAGAGGTTCTTTGGATCTGGAGTGAGGTGCCAGCCTGCATATCATTAGTAGTGAGGTTGACAGATGAGTGTGGATTGGTGCAACTGAACCAGGTTGTATTTAGCTAGACTAGACCAATCATCTTCAAGACATTGAAATCCTTTATTAAACAAGAATGATGGAAAAAAAATCAGGCTGCAACTAAAGTTTGAGGTAAACTTGGTAATAGAAATGAGATTGAAGTGAAAACTTTGGTAAATGCAAAACATGAGCCAAAACAAGATCAGGAGAGATCTGAATTGTTCCAGAATGAGTGGCTTATAGGCAACTACCATATGCCACCTCACTGGGTTCCACTATGCTTCCATGGATGAACCTGGCTATGTTCTTTGTTAAAAGACTCATCTTCATAGACCTTGACCAACTATGATAATTGAAATATCAGAAAAGGGGAAATGAGAAAGCTTGAGGAATTGTGAGTGTCTGGTGAAGAAGGCTTAGGCGTTGCAAGGGTGAGACCTCTGATACTATTACAGAATTCACAAAGGAACATAATTGGCAAAGGAAAAGTTGTGACTGTTCAATGATGAATTGAAAAAGTTAGATTATATTTTTAAAATGTTCCTTCACCCTAGAACTCAATGGATTTGAAGCATGAACAATGCACAGACTACCCACATTGTGTTGAAATTCAACTCTTTTTATTGAAATAGTAATTTCGACGATTATCTGAAAAGCTTAAGTTATGTGGGTGAACACACATGAGTTATTCTTATATTATATTTCTAACACTATATATATATATACATACGTAAAATAAATATATGTGTGTTATTTTGATATTAAAGAACTTATTGGTTGATTTGCTGCATCTGTAAAGCAAATGTTTTTCACAGTGAAGATCCTATAAACAGAACCTCTGTTTGATTAAAGAACAGCTTCAAGAGAATTAATTTTTCTATATTAAGAAATGGTGAGTACATATGATATTACCTGGCTTTACAATTACAAACTTAAGAGAAACAGAAGGTTTATTACTTAACAGCATAATAAATAAAACATAGATATAATGTAGAAGAGTAACATTGTCATAAACTGTCGCTACAGATTGTCAGAACATGGTTCACCCCCAGACTTTGGAGCATAATTAAATGATCCGGACATGAGGAAAGAGAAAGAACCTTCGGAATCTTCAAATGGAGGCTGTGAGAATTCATTAAACCCACCAAAGTTACAGCCTTCAAAGTTCAGGGATGAGAAATAACTGATAGGATCATCAATATCTCCTTTGACATCCATAATGTTTTGAACTCCATTTTGATCACTTGAAGGATTTGATCCAAAACAGAAGTTCATGCTTCCTACCCTACTGCTGTTTTCTTTGGTTTCACAGTGATCACGCTGCTCGCCGATTCCTTTGGCGTCATCCATAGGAATTGCTGGTGTATGGCCTTGGAAAAGGGCAATGTGTCCAAAAAGCTTGTCTTTCCTCGAAAATGTTGTTCCACATGAACACAGCCACTTATCTCTGCCACAGTGTTTCTCATGAGTTTTGAGATCTGCGATGACCGAAAACTTCTTCGTGTGGCATCTGCTGCAAATGTAACTCTTATCACAGTGTGTTCTTTTGTAGTGGTTTTTCACACATAAAATAGTCTTCAGAGGCTGAAATTTCTTATGTTCCTTGTTACGCTTGCAGCCGGTGTAGGGACAGGAATACCTCTTGATAAGCTTTGGTTCAGACCCGGTTTCTTTATGTGGTTTTGCAAGAGCTGCTGGTGTTTTATACTCATCACCGTGGCCTCGCATGTGCATTCGGAGATTCGCGTCCCTCTTGAACCCCTTCCCGCATATTGTACAGAAATGCGTATGAGGTGCAAGGATTTCTTCTTTCTCTAATTGCAAAATCTCGTAGGAACCAGGAGGAAGGTTCTCTCCATCATCCACATCTTCCTCATCTTTATGTTCATGTTCTTCCACATTGTGGTTTTGCTCCATTTCACAGTTATGAGGTAGATCATTCTGAATGGACTGATCAAACAATTTACTTCCACTATTATTTTGTGGCTGCATCTGATTACCAATATTTGAGCCTGGTCCGAAGGGAAGGTTCATCCCACGAAGCTGGCTGAGCTGACTGACCAATGGATTTGTATTTGTAAGGGTGTGCCGAACAGATGGGAGAAGACTACCTGCTGTAGAGATCAACTGAACAATAATTGATGTAAGATCAGCTGTGACGAGTTGCTGTTCCTGAGTCACGAGCTCATGCGGCTGAGCAAAAGGTTGGCATTTTTTGTTGACAATCAAATGCACTAGATCCTGGAGCTGGTGAATCTTTTCTTCCAGGAATGAAAGGTTATTCAACATCACACTTGGATCCCAATCTTGGAGTTTACTCGCTTGTGACGAGTCCCTTGGCGGATAACTTTCTTGATCAGGGACCTTGTTAGATTCACCTGGAAGTGCAGAGTGAGTTGGAGGGAACTGGTTAAATTCTTTGAAAGGTGCTTCAGTCCTGACCCCATAGAAAGGAGGAGGATCTGAGGAAGAAGAGGACCCTGCCCAGTTGTTAGCACATAAGCTTCCTTTTGGATCCATTTCTTAGGAATCAAGATCCCTGTCAATCAAAGGCACATGTGTAAGGAACACATGATGTACATCAAATATTTTACGAAAAACTAACCGAAGAAAAGAATATAGCATATTAGATCGATAGTTCTTGAAAGACCCAACAAGATGATCTGAATGAAAATGATGAAGTGGGAAAATTTATAGATGATCACTAGAAGAAATATCAGCTACCATAAGTTGAAAATTGGTATCAAATTCATGAAATCTAAGTTTCTCTAGCAAATCAATCCACTTCTGATGGCTATTTGGCCAGTTAGGTAGTAAAATCTAAGGATTCAATTCAGTCAATACCTACAAAGTACTTTCAACTCCCAAGCCCCTATTATTCTTCACTTCAGATATCTTCAGATCCAAATTCAAAATTTTCCCCTTCCCCAATAAAGATGAATTCTTTTTGTTCAATCAGAACCAACCAAAACTCTCACCTCATCATCACCATTTAATTCTATATGAATCTGCATATTCTAGTACCCTATTTATTTTCATTCCAATCATTAACTACTCTTAGCTCCAACATATCAAATTCAGAAGTGCCTGCACTGCAACTGAACACCAATTCAGATTTTTGACCAAAGAAAAGGAGGAAATGAAGAAGAGCCAGCTCAAAGAAAACTCATCAAAAGATTCAACACACCATTTATGGTATCAGTATAAAAAATTAAATCAAAAAAGGGACAAGGTGCAGGGAAAAGAGGCAAGCATTCAGAACAAACCCTAAAAAGTACCAACAGAAATCTATATTAAAAAAAAAACTAGATTATGGGATGGAAGAACTTACAGTCACAGATGCAAAGCTGAATGAATGCTCTAACAATCTGAAAACTCCATTTCTGAGAGGACAAAAAAAGAAAAAAACATGGAATGAGAAAGAAAACATAGGAACTGAACTGAATGCTTATATAAGCAATCAAAAGTTACCTGAGATAGATGCTTAACTCAGTTTTACTGAACACAGGTAGAACCATGGATGGTCAACCCCACTATATTTCCTTTGGTCAATGTTGTTCACTCCGGTGGGGCCCACACCGGTGGGGTATTTCTTATCACCTTGTTTCTGCATTCATCAATCACAACCGTTGGTGGTGTTGTGATGAGATTTTGAGGACAAAAGAGTTGAGCTTTGTTTGATTAGAGTTGAAAGGTAAAATCACAAACCTCTCACCAATAAAATTTCAATATGCTAAAGGTATTATAGGGGTTATATTCATGCATTTTTTATTTGATATATTAAATTTTTATTGATGAGACTTTAAATGGAGACACGAGAGCTTAATGCATGTTTGGTTTAGCGTTTGAGCCAACGCTAACGTGGATCATAGAAATAGATTGAATTTGACATATTAGCTTAAACGTATATTCACGTTAAAATTAACGGAAATCCAAAAATACGTTATACGTTGAAGTCGGAATGGCGGAAAGGTCGCACACAAGACAGCTTGGATGATGATGAAGAAGATTCTCCATAGAAACGCAGCATGCATACATGGAAATTTGAATTGAACATGGCTTTTAAAATAGTAACAGTGCAATTAATTGTTGAGTAGGTGGAGAAACTTGTGAGAGAAAATGAAGTTCCAGGAAGCTACGTTTCCTACAAATGTGGCTTTGTTGCTCCTTTCCATGTATACAAAGTTCTTAGTTCAGGCCTTCATGACCTCATCGTGCATTGAACCTAGGAACTTGCAAATCCAAACCATGGTTACTCTTACACGTGCGTTTTTATTGTTTAATTAAAATTTTGTAAAGTAGTAAAATGCAATTCCAATAACAAATCATACTACAGCCTTGATCAGTTAACACCTAGACTTTGGGTATGTGGGGATGGAGTGATTTATTGTTCATACAAATTATTTTAATATCTGTATAAAGTTTTAGTGATGCATTATTTTGTTAATGTCATGATTTTTTTTTTGTATTTAGCAAATCCATTATTATCATGAGAAATGGTAGGAATAAAACTATAAAAGATGGTATAGGACCCCTTGCTACCTGAGTCCTTCAATAACAAGAAGTTTATTTGTATTTGTTTACTCGGTACTAATTATGTTTGATCACCCTATCATGTCTATATTACTTACCAATTAAATGTATTAAACATTTTTTTATATCAAAATGATAAACTACAGTCTTATCGCCCTTCAGAGTTGATCCTTCGACCCCTTTCCCAATTTAAATATCTATATCCACTAGTTCTTATCACTTGAATTGTCTTTCGTGACAAAAAAAATTACTGATATTAGTAATGACTAAAGTATTTTCTTACTAAAGTATGAGTAATTAATTGGAAAACTAAGCCATTGGAAATTAATTTTCACACTTGCAATTAATGTTTGGAACTTATTCATTGAATCCATTGTTTCACCTAAGGGGAAGATGACAATTTCTGAAAAAGATCTATTTTTGTCTTCTAGCATGTTCAAGTATGTTGATCGATCTCTATTATATAACCAATAAAATTTCTATAAAGCATTATATAAACAATAATAAACCGTGGCATACGCGTGAAAACCAACCCAATCATGTCTTATTTTATGATAAAGAGAGTGAGGGATGATAGAGGTAGGTATTGAAAGATGAAGAAGTGGTGAAAACTATACAGGACATAGTGGGAACTGATTTTTTTATAAGATATATTTTCAAGTAATTGTATCAAATGAAAGATTTGTGTTATATTTCTTTCTAAATAATAAGTTTTAATCAATGTTTCAAAAAAAAAATTAATCAAACCTTGTCTGTTTACCACATGAAGACATGAAGATTTTAGAGAATTCAAAGAAGTACAATTTCCAGAGAATCAAAGAAGTACAATTTCAAAAGAATCAAAGAAGAATTGTATCACTAACAAAGTATAGTATAGCCGGTAGGTAATTAAATTTCTTAAATATTTAGTTTAAAGTTTAATGGCTTAATACATTAGAAGACCCCTGAAATTGTAAAGGGAATCAGTTTCAGGGCCTGAAAAATTTTCGCATAAAATTGGATCCCTAAGAAATTTTTTTTAATTCAATTAAGGACAAAGTGTGCCAGACGGTGATGTGGCTTCAATTTTAGCCTACTTGGCTTTTCCACATGGCATTTTAATTTATTTTTTAATTAAAATTTTCCAAAACTTAATTTTTTAATTCCAAGTCATAAATTTAAAATAAAAACTTAATACAAACCTTAAACTAATCAATAATACTCTCTAATCTTAACCTAATAATCCCAGAATCAAGATCTCCATCCCTAAACTAATCCAATAATATAATTCTGACTGATATTCTCATCTTCTTTCATCCATCGTTTTTTTTTTTCTCATCTCCTCCTCCTCCTTCTTTTTCTCATCTTTTCCTCCTCAACCTTCTTCTTCTTAACCCAAACCCATAAATCTTAACCCAATAATCCCATAATCAGGATCTCCAACCCAAAACCCAAACTAAGAAATCTCAATACAGAAACCTCAAACTCAAGTTAGAATCAAGCTTCTCTCAGGCTCCTTTCTTTGTTCTGATCTCAGATTCAAAGAGAGGAGAGGAAGATCTTCAAGAAAGTACCTTCCTTTATGAAAAAGGAGGTCGCCGGAGATGACGACCGGAGACGGCGGTCAGTGGCGGAGTAGCGACGGCGACAGCAAGGGCCACTGGATCTCCTTCTCCTTGCGACGGCGATCATCAAGGTGGTGATTGAGTGTTCCTGGATGTTGGTGATGTTGGGGATGAAGATTTTGAAGAGAAAATTTTAGGTTCTAAACCTAGGTTTTGGAAATAAAAAATGGTGGTTCTGGTGGAAATTTTTTAATTTTAGGGTTCTGGTTCGTCGTGATCTTTGCTGTGTTGGTAAATTTGTATCTGTTTCAATGTGTGAAGAAGGTTATGGTGATGAAGATGATGGGGTTTGGTAGGATTGGAAGCAAATAAGAGTTGATTACTCAGATTTGAGTGGTGAAGGTCTGCTCTTCAACGGTGGTGAGGGCAATTTTGTGCAGTTTTCTTCCCCTGCTTTTCCCCTGTTTTCTTTTTCATGTAATGAAACAAAGCACAAGGTCAATTCAATTTGGGGAAAGATTTGGGTTTGGTAATAATTAGATTATGTTTAGATTATATGTTAGACTAGTATTTTTTACCCGTGCGATGCACGGGGATATTCACTTTTATTTATTTTGTGTGTTTTTATGATTTTTGTATTATTTTCTAAAAGATATTTTTGTATTAATATATTATTTTTATATTAGAACTTTTAAAGAGTTTTTTTGTGATAAATATGTTTTTTTGTTTGGGATATCTTGTCTCCCTTGAGACAACACACCATACACTTTTAACTTGTCTTGTTTTACAACCCTTTTTGTTTGCGTGTTTTCATGAAAATATAGTGGATTGTATTGCCTATATGCAGGATTTTATCTGTGATTTTTTTTTACCTTTATTGATGTTGGTAGTGCGGATATCCTCAAGTCTCTTTTCTACTCCATTCGGGAAGATCAAAATAACATGTTCCGTCACCAACGTAGCTTCGTTAGATTCTTTGTTGTGACGTGTTGCTGCATTGCGTCCATCTTTGGTGACAACAAATACCTCATATGCGCTTAACCTCCAGGGAGCTTCCTCCGGCTTGGGCTCGACCTTCTCCAAATGTTGTGAATGTCAATTTTGATGCTTCTGTTTCGACATCTAGTTCAGTTGGTTTTTGCTTTTTGTTTTGAATTAATTTTTTTTCTTGAAAATTGTGATACTATTTTCATGGAGGTTGAAACTTTCAGTTGTTATTTTCATTCCACAACAACAACTTTTCCACCTGAGACAACAACTTCTCCTCCAAAAGTTGGTTGAATATGTGCTTACTAGTAAATATTGTAATATTATCTCTGAGTGTTCTGTCTACAACTTCAAAATAATGCTTGTAAGTAATGAGTTATTCGTCCTTTGATCTTATCGTTGCCGTTAATGCTGTCCATTTATGTAGTAAGCAAATGGAAATGGAGTTACATATGTGAAAAGGTTTTTCCCCTGGGCTTAATTCTTAAATTTGGTGTCATGATTAAACACTTTGGTGTGGGATTTAAATACAATCGTGAAGGTTATAAACTTCTCAACTTCTACATAACTATTTAATCAATGACATTAGTTGATAATATGTAACCACCTTTTTTCTGAGGGGAGTGTAGAGCAAAGAAAACTTATTTAAGTTTATAATAATAATGTGTTATCAATATGTTTCAGCAACATTTCTATCTATTTTATAACTTTTTTAGTTTTAGAATTTAAAATCTATTTTTAAAATTAAAATTAATGTACTGTTAAATTTTATTTTTTAATTCTCATATAAAATGAGGTAAATATTTTTTTATTTTATAAATTATATATAATAGTAAGCACACATAAATGGAATTGTAGAAGTGGAAAAGTTTTTCCCTTAATTCAATTGTTAAATTTTTTGTCATAATTAAGCACTTCAAAATTGGATTTAAATTCAATATCTAAGATTTTTATTTTTTTTAGCTTCCATATAACTCCTAAAGGATATCAATGTATGAAATATAACCACTATTTGTATGCTTATATTTATAATTTTAAATATTATAATCAATTGATATGTAACCAACATGATGTTCTAAGACCTTCATGGTAAGAATAATAATATTAAGTTTTAAGACTTATTTAATAACAATTTGATATAATTTAGTTTTTGTTCTTTTTAAATTCATATGTAGCAATTACTTTTATTTTTGTATTTTTAATTTTTAATATTTAAATTAATAGATATATAATCAATATATATTTTTAAAAATATTTTAATAAATAAATATGTAATCCAAATGAAGTGTTAAGACTTATTCTAATTAAGTTTTGTTATTTCTTTCATTTTTATTTGTAATTTGTAACTACTATTTTCACTATCGTTTTAAGTTTTAAATATTTTACTTAATAAATATATAAAAATATGTATTTTAAAGACACATTTTAATAAAATAAAAATCTATTTTGTTAATTTTTTTTAGGCAAATGATAATAAAATACAAATGTGTCTTCTCTAGAGTTTGAACCTTGGTCATTCACCTTCAGTTTTTCTTTAATGTTTTTTCACTAAATACGTTATCATTTTCAATTAATTTATTTTCATGTTTTTCTGTGTTTCTTTTATGTGTTTTTATGTTTTTAATGTGTTTTCACTAAATACATTATAATGTTTAATTTAAAATTTTGATATGAACTAAACTTACTTGTATGGCTGGCAGAATATCACGACGAAATGAATTATGCATGCGAGCTTTATCTTTAAGTCATCTTCCTCAAAGAATGTAAAATATACTATTGAGATTTGGGCACATGCAACAACGTTAAGGGCTGAGAAATAATGTCAAATTTTGATGAAGATATTGGATTGAGAAATAGTTTATGTGAGATAAATTTTTTCAGAGAACACAGAGTGAAATGATTTATATAGTAAGCAAATGAAAATGAAGTTGTAGAAGTGAAATGATTTTTACCCCTTGAACTTAATCTTTAAATTTGGTGTCGTTGGACTCTCGAGAAAAAAGATTGGAAAAACAAAGAAATGTTATCCATGAATCATTACTAAAGGTAATTTAAAAAAAAAATCACCAAAGGTAGATAAAAGAACATTAACCACTAACTTATTGCCTCAAATCAAATAAAAGTATTAAACAATATAAGTTTCTTTTCTTATGAAGAAAACAATGTATATCAGCTAAAAACATATATAATTTAGTTCCTAAATGTCTCAACCACATATCATACTAAATTTCAAACGCCTTTAAGACAAAATACCTAATTATTCTGTGCAAAGAGGTTTAGAGACAAAACTAAACTTTAAATTACAAAGAATCTAGACAAACTCATCCACGCTCCATTACTTAAGGACATAGATAACCCATTAGTTTCCATCAACTTCTCTATAATATTCTTCAACACACTGTGTTTCAATTTTAGTCTTAAATTTCTATTATGTTAATAAATATATATTAATATGCACAACTTTTACTGTTATAATTTATTAATAATATAAATAAAAAGAAGCAATATACCGATGAACTTGAACATTCTTCTATCAAATTTAAGTTAAATTTCTAGATTTAACATTGGTTTGAAGTAATTCAAATTGATGCACTTGTTGCTTTAACATTTCCCTACCTTCCTACCCCCTCCCAATTTTGTTTCATTGTCCACCATTCTTATATATCTAGCATAAGAATAAATGGATGGGACAAAATAATATTAATTTTTTAAAGATTAAAAAAATTATAAGAAGAGTAAAGGAATAGATACCACATCATGTAAAGATAACAATCATGATTTGGGAGCATGGTTATCCTCATCACTCGTATCATTACTGTTGCCTCGACTATCCTTCATATGGTGCATTTTCCTAGTCAATACAGTTTGTCTTCCAAGTTGTCTAACTATGGAAGCAAGAGTTTCTTCATCTTGGTTATTTAAACCAATCTGCAAACGCAAATTCTTATTTTGCGTTTCAAACCCTAGCAAAAAATGGTGCAAGTTGAGTCATTGCCTAACAAAAATAGCAACTTGTAAACTCAAGCATGAGTGTTTAAGGAAAACTACATTTTAAACGAAAGAAATACAAATTTATTAGTTAACTTTCAAATCATGATTTCTTTACACATTTGTCTTACTTTACTTATTCTCTCATAACATATTCATTTATCCTCTTCTCCACTCACACAGTTTGAACCTGAAATTAAGAAAAATCAAATTATGATATTCAAAATTAGAAGTTAAAGCATTGATAGATCCGCCCACTTTTTTAAAAAATAGGCAAATGATAAAGAAATGATAAAATAGAAGGAAAAAATAAAAGATACAGTGGAAGAGCATTCACCATTTGAGAGTTTGATCAAGCTTAAAGGGTCAATGACTGAATCTACTTTAAACCAAATAAGAAGAAAAAATAAAGGTAATAAAACCTCCAAAAATAGTATGGAGCAAAGGGGTATTTATACTTGCAGTTTAAGATTTAAAGAAGATTGAAGGTTTAAAAAACGGAAGAAGATTGAAGGTCTAAAAAACGAAGAAGATAGAAGGTCCCTTCAAGGGTTCGTAGGACCCCTATGAATGACATCATTTATTTTTACAATTATGCTTAGTGAATGTATTTGGGAATGCAAAAAGACAATGAAATTATTACTATAAAACCGACGGCTGAGATTGAATCTTGGAAAATAATCTACAAAATTGAAGCAGATTAATGGTCTCTTCAAAGATTCTTAGGATCCCCTATGAATGACGTCATTTATTTTTACAATGAAGCTTAGTGAATGCATTTGAGAATGCAAAAAGACAATGAAATTACTATGAAACGGACGGCTCAGATTGAATGTGGAAAAATAATTTGTAATTTTACTAAAATAACCATAGTCAAATTTTCAATATAATGTAGTAAATTTTTAAATTACTCTTTTATCCTCAAGGTTGCAAAAAATTCTCCTTTATATAGATTATAGATTATAGATTATAGATTATAGATAGATATAGATATAGATTATAGATTATAGATTATAGATGGATTATAGATTATAGATGATATTTGTATCATTTCTATCAATTTATTTTTTATTTTAAATCAATAAAATATGAATTAAAATTAAATAAAATTTGATATTTATTTTAATTTATAATTTAATATTAGATAATTAAAATTAAAATTCAAAGTATTTTTTAAAATAAAATGTTTGTATTTATTTCATTTTGAATATTTAACTTGGTATGATATATATCTCATATCTATATCTTGGATATGTCTTCCTTAAAAAATAAATAATTCTATTTTTTTTTTAATTATTAATTTAAATTATTTTAATCAAGTTTCATATATTACTCTTATAATTTTAATTTTTTTTGAACATTTTCACATATCTCATTTATTCCATCCTACAACTACAGTAAAAAAAAAATATGTTTGAGCGTCATATATTAATTTTTAATAATGAAATCAATTATTTTAATTATTAATATAGAATGGAACTTGAAAAATTTGCATTTTATAACTGCTATAAATTTGTTGAATCCACTTCAATTTTATAACTTATGCTCCTTTACTATCCACTTGCAAGCTTCACCCAAATTTCTTGTAAATGATATTGTTTCATATTCAATGACTCATAGATTTATTAATTTGTGATTGGATTCAAAAACATTATTCATATTATATTTCTTGGTCCGCTATTATTTTTTGTGATATTAAAATAGAACAATTTAGTTATTCATTTTATCCATTTGAAACTTAAAATTGGAACAAAATAGAGTTCACTCTATTTAGCTCACGAGTTGTCAATCAACCTAGTATAGTGGTGCAATGCACATGGTTGTTGGACTCTCGATAAAAAAGATTGGGAAAGCAAAGAAACATTGTCCACTAACAATCACCAAAGGTAATTTGAAAAAAAAAGCACCAAAGATAGATATAAATACATTAACCACTAACTTTTTGCTTAAAAAAAAATAAAAGTATTAAACAATATAAGTTTCTTTATTCGAAGAAAAAATGTATTGAAATGGATACCAACCCCCAAAACAAATATAATTTAGTCCCTGAATGTATCAACCTCATATCATAATAAATTTCAAAATCCTTTAAGACAAATTATTCAATTCTTCTATGCAAAGAGGTTCAGAGACAAAACTAACTTTAAGTTACAAAGAACACTCAAAAAAAAAAACCAACCTACACTTCATTAGCTAATGACATGGATAGCCCATTAGTTTCCATCAACTTCTCAATAATATTCTTCAACCTATTGCGTTTCAATTTTAGTCTTAAATTTCTATTATGTTAATAAATACATATTAATATGTACAACTTTTATAATTATAGTATTTACTAATAATTTAAATAAAAAAAAAACAATATACCAAGGATTACACTCATAACAACTTTTTCTAGATTTAACATTGGTTTAAAGTAATTCAAATCGATGCTCTTGTTGCTTTGAATTTCTAGCATACTTTTATATCTTACATAACAGGCTTTGCAATATGGAGACTTTGTGAGTCACCAGAGTTCTCAATCTTCTTCAAAGAATTTATAAAACTTTGATGAGCAATGTTAGGTTCTTCAACCGCTGTCTCTTTCATTTTTCTCGAATCCATACTTCTAAAGATGTATGTGTCTCAGTTAGAGTTGGATATCCTCCTTCTTTTCCAGCACCAAAAGAATAAATCACTTGAAATATTTAACTCAAAGTCTTGTCAATATTAGAAGGATGTATGGATGAAAGACAATGTTATTATTTTTTTAAGGATAAAAAAAGTGTAAGAAGAGTAAATGAACATATACCACATCAGGTAAAGATAAAAATCATGATTTGGGAGCTTGGTCATCCTCATCACTCGTATCATTACGGTTGCAGCAACTACCCTTCATAGCGTGCATTTTCTTAGTCAATTCAATTTGTCTTCCAAGTTGTTCAGCTATGGAAGCAAGACTTCCTTCAATTTAGTTATTTAAACCAAATTGCAAACACAAATTTTTCTTTTTGTGTGTCAAAGCCATGCCAAAAAATGGTGCAAGTTGAGTCCTCACCCAAAAAATAGCAATTTGTAAATCCAAGCATGAATGTTTAAATAAAACTACATTTTAAAGGGAAGGAATACAAATTTATTAGTTAACTTACAAATCATGATTTCTTTACACATTTGTCTTACTTTCCTTGTTCCCTCAGGACAATCTCATTTATCCTCTTCTCCACTCACACAGTTTGAACCTGAAATTAACAGAAATCAAATTATGATATTCAAAATTAGAAGCTCAAGCGTTGATAGACCCACTTACTTTTTAAAAAATTGGCAAAAGACAAAGGAATTATAAAATAGAAGAAAAAAAGAAAAAGATACAGTGAAAGAGCATTCACCATTTGAGATTTTGATCAAGCTTGGAGTGTCAATGACCGAATCTACTTAAACCAAATATGAAGAAAAAGTAAAGGTAAGAAAACCGGCAAAAAAAAGTATGGAGGAAAGGAGTATTTATACTTGTAGTTTAAGCTTTGAAGAAGATTTAAGGTGTAAAAAAACGGAAGAAGATTGAAGGTCTAAAAAACTGAAGAATATTTAAGGTCTAAAAAACTGATGAATATTGAAGGTCTCTTAAAAGGTTCTTAGGATCCCCTATAAATGAGAGCATTGATTTTTACAATTAAGTTTAGTGAATGCAGGAATGCAAAAAGACAATGAGATTGTTATAAAATAGACGGCTGTGATTGAATTTGAGAGAATAATTTGCATTTTTACCAAAATGACCATAGTCAAATTTTAAATATAGTGTAATAAATTGTTGAACTACTATTCTACCCTCAAGGTTGCAAAAACTTCTCCTTTATTATATTTATAGATTAGGTTAGATTATTAGATTAGTTTATTAGTTAGATTATTAGACTGTTTATTTTAGGATTATTAGATTAGGTTTTTATTAAGATTTTTATTTTTTTTTCTGATTATTTTGATGACTTGGTATTAAAAATTATTTTTTTAATAATTTTTAATTAAAAAAAATTATAAAAGCCAGGTGTCACTGATGACTAGGACAAAATTGAGATTTGGCCTTAATTGAATTAAAAAAAAATTCTTAGGGACCCAATTTGATGTGAAAATTTTTCAGGCCCTGGAACTGATTTCCTTTACAATTACAGGGGCCGTCTGATGTATTAAGCCAAGTTTAATCCATGAGCAGTGTATATAAAAAAAGAATTTGTTGGGAAAAGTGAGAATTGTATCTCTTATTTTATTAGTTGTTTTTAGTATGAGTCTACTCTAACAGATAAAATTAGACTAAAGAGATGAACATCAAGTCAAAGAAATTCAACTTTTGTTCCCTTCTTTTTTTGTCTGTTTTTACTTTAGTATAACCATAACCATAGCCATATTCTACTGGGACAAGGTGGAGGCCCAGAGCCAGAACATGGATATTAATGCTAAGAGCATGACTTAAGCAATGACGAAATGGCAAGTTGGTGAAAGAATCACTTTAACAAATGCATGAAAATGACCATTTATCAAAAAGGAAAATATAAAGAAAAGAGGAATTTTAACACGTGAATAAGCACTAGAGCACACATTTTGGACTGTTCGTTTTAACTTATTTTGGGAGGAAACAAAATAAGTAATGTTTTTGGTTGGAAATTTTTTAATTTGAGTCATTTGGATCAGCAATAAAAATAGATGGAAGAAGAAAAATGTACATATAGTGCATTGTCTGAAATCTTGTTCATCATGTTATGAAAATGAGCTAGCTATGAAGAAAAGGCCACATATTCCAAAAGTACCCTTCATCTCCATTTGTCATGTCGTTGCAAGCAAATTTTGTATATCTTTCCCCACACAACAATCTAAGAAAAATTACAATAAATGTTAATGTGTCAAAGGTGACTATTTTATTTAGTAGAAAATTATGGGAGGTGTAGGGAGATAACTATCATTATTGTGTTTCTTATCATAACTTTTAGTATGTTCCTTTCCGACGGCAAAGATCACTAGAGATGGGGGTTGTGAGAGACTAGAATACCCTAGTCTTAAATCCATTTTTAGCATTTAAAAATATTTAAAAGAAAAGAATTCACCAAAACCATAATACATAGAAATATGACATTGAAAATATGATAATTTTATAATTAAGGAAATGATGAAACAGTAATTAAATATCTCACCTTGTCTCTTTTTCTTTTTCAGAACAAACAACTCTAAAATCCACTTAGTTTCTTTTCTTCATATTTTTTCCACTCATTGTCATTCCACATCCAAATTAAACCTTATTAACCCATTTGAGAATTTAGCACTGACCCATCTTTCAACCATTCATAAGCAATACGCATAAGGTTTTAAACACCATTGCTAATTTTGGTTGAAACAAAGTAAAAATGTTTACCTCAGCTGCATCAATAAAACAATTTTCCTTTGAACAAACAATCAAGTTATTCAAAACTGTGTACTCAAGTCTACAATATTAGTAGTGTCAGTTGATACAACGAAATTTATTTCTTCTCATTGTATTTGACAGGAGCTCCTTTGTACATTTGAACAAGGTCCTTCAAAGCATCTCTCCTCGGCTGAGCAATCTGGTTGTTGGGATCGAACTGTAGAACTTCTTCAAATGCCTTGAGAGCAGACTTATAATCCTTTTTACTCTCATAAGCATCACCAAGATTGTTCCATGCTGTGACATACCCTGGTTGAATCTTCACAGCTGTCTCAAACTGAGCAATTCCCTTCTCAAGCTTCCCATCGCGGACATAGCTGACACCGAGAGCATTGTGAACCTATGTTGATGAATTGGATATATGATCATTTTTAAGGTCTCACACTGACTAGAGATATATGACTAAATAAGACCTTATATAGGGTATAGCAATCCTCATCCCTGAGCTAGCCTCTGGGATAGAATTAGGCCTAACCCGAATTCTAATAATCATCACCAGAGTAACAGGTCTTGATAAAAAAAAGGCCAATAATGGTTTATTAGCAATCAAGCAAGTCATCTAACCTGGGCAAGATCCTGGTTTTCTCCATCCCATTTCTCAATTGCTTGAAGCAAGTATTTGGTAGCAGCTGGGTAGAATTTCCTCCGAAGCATCACTGCTCCAAGTTCAAAAAGTCCAATTGCACTTGCATCACCACTTCTTACTTGTTCCTGGGACAATATAAGAAAATGAGAAAGGAAATAGGATCATAAAACAACTAGTTCGAAGCGAATTGTCTTTTGTGTTTGATTTTTGTTATGATGCCAAACCAGAAAAGTAAAAAAACTAATAGTAATCATATAATGGACATGTAAAACCAGGGCGTGTAATATCTGTCAAGGAATCAAGGAGGATAATGTCTTGTTCAAGAGAAACAACCATTAACATAAAGAACCAAAAGCAAGAAGCATAGGCACTTACCTGCAGCTCTTTGGCAGAAAGGTCAAGTTCTCTCCGGACAAGAACTTGGCGGATCACATAGAAAGTCCCAAACCCTAGCAAACTCAATAACAATATCAAGTATATTAGTTGGATCCCTAAATCAAACAATTCTCCAACCTCATATATCTCATTTATCTTCACAGAGCTGCTTGCATATGAAACATCAGGAGAAATCAATGATATAGTTTGTCCAAACAAGAATGCTGAAACCCATGTGGATGGCCTTCCCCAATCTTCAAGATGAGTGGTTGTAAAGTCGTTCGCTGAAAATCCAGTAAGACAAGATTAGAAAGATCAATGACTCAAGTGGTATTGCAATTTAAAAACAATATTAATTAGCTCATATTTTTCCATTTATTTGAACCTAGATTAACACAATGCAGACAATTAACAAGGTACATTGATTTTTCATTGATTTTGCTTGATTAGCAATTTGAATATTTAGATAAATCAACACAATTACAGTTGATGGAAATATCTAATAGATCATTTATCGGAAAATAAAAGATTATGGGCCTGTTAACAAGGGCATGCAAGTTTGAGAGGAAAAAGAAGAATGTTATAGAAGTAAGGTAGTAGAGGATTGTGTTTAGAGAGAGACGTGGCATATGAATTTGGATCCTCTCCATCAATTTATCTCCTCATCCCTCTCCATTTGAGATCTAAATTGTTGATTTGAGGCTTCTCACAACTTTCTATAGAGTGACTTAATAAGGATGCTGGGAATACAACTTGAAGTAACCAATGAATATGCATTGGAAGTGGGGGATGATCACAGGGTGTAAAAATAGGGGGCGTGAGTGAAGGTGGAGCTTCAATTACCAAACTTAAAGGGAGTGTGGGGATTTCAATCTACTTGATATAGGAGAAGTTGATCTGGTTTTGGTTATTAACAGTTGGAGAAGCTGGGGCAATATAAGAAAACTCTGAGGAGGTGATTAATGTGGAGGTGAATGGAGAAATGGTGACCAGTGGAGATCCCACCTTATCCAAAACAGCAGCGTCACTCAAAGTTATGATGAAGGGACCGAGGAACGAAGCAAGAGTTTACTGTGTTGAGCGTATCATGAACCAAAGTTGGGAATGGTAACCCTGTTACAGAAAGAAGTGAAGCACAACATGGAGTTATCAAAGAATTAGTTAAGGAATATTAACTGTTGATTCTGGAGTCCACTAAACTTACACCCTAAAGACAACTTAAAGATGCTCAAAAAACATCTCAAGAGCTCAAGTCAGCAATGGAGGAGTTGCCTAGTTTGGCTATGCCAAATTGCAATCAACCATTTGAGATTGAGATTAGATACTAATGCTTCTGGTCTTAGATTTGGTATCATCATCATGCAACAAGGAAGACCCTTGGCTTTTTTTAGTCAAGCTTTCTCTGAAAAGTTTAGAGTTAAATCGGTTTATAAGAGAGAGTTTATTGCAGTAGTTTTTGTTTTGGTAAAGTGAAGATAATACTTGTTTGGAAACCATTTTCTTAACAGAAAAGAACAACAGAGTCTGAAATTTCTGCTGGAACAAAGGGCCCGGGATGGAGAGCAACAGAAATGGGTCTCCCAGTTGCTAGGCTTTGATTTTGGATACAACATAAGTCAGGGAATGAAAATAGGATGACCCCTGTCATGTGTGATGGAGTTTCAATTCATACTTTTGCTTAATAAACAAGATTTTGACAAAATTTTAGAAGAGACACTGATTGATAACCTATTGAAGTCTATTCTCTGGACTAAATTGAAGATCCCAATCGAAATCTTGATCATATAGTCGTCTCCAAGGGCTGTTTGTGGTTTTAAGACAGGTTACCAGAGTCTGCTAGAAATCCCCTCATCTTAGCTGAGTTTCACTTTCTCTTTAGGGAGGCCATTTGGGAATAACCAGAAAATAGAAAAGGATAGCTATTGCATTTCATTGGAAAGCATGAGACGTGACATTGACAAATATGTTTAGGGCTATGAGGTGTCACAAATAAATAAAAGGCTCTAAACCCTATTGGACAGCTTCAACCACTTCCAATTCCCAATCACGATTGGGAATGGGAGGGATTTATATGGTGATAGTGGATAGGCTGACAAAATCAGTTCATTTTATTCCACTGAGCTATTCAGCCAAGGAAGTAGCAGCTGATTTTGTAAAAGAAATGATGATATGATATGCCTCCATGGCTTTCATAGCTTAATAGTTAATAGTTTCCAATTGTGACTGCATCTTTATCAGTCAGCTTTGGAAGGAGTTGTTCAGATTGTCAGGAACTAAGTTAAAGTTTAGTAACTTATATCACTAACATTATATACAATAATGTAACTAACCTAGAAATATTGGTAAATGTAAATGTATAAGGCTGACATGATAATTTATCCTGTAGTTCATCCCAACAAACCTCATAATTGTTTCCTAAGTTTTCTTTTAATCTGGGCATAATAGTCATTGGCATAGTATTTCTTGACAATTATATATAGATACAATGCTTTGGAGATTATCAAAGTTTGATCATATGATAACAAAGCATCATCAGAATGACAGCATCTAAAAACCAATAGCATGCAGGAAAACTTGAAATGAATAAAAAATACACTTTTTACCATTACAAAGTGACACCAACTCACTCCTGGTATGCAAAAATATTACGAATGAGAAAATTATAAAACAAGAACAGATAATTACCCTCAGATTGTTTTGAGATAAGGGTGTCCATTGGCATTGCCCTCCGAAACATCTGGCTTCGTCCATGATGGAAGAAAAAAACAATTAGTATCCAAAACTTAAGGTACGAACATAGAGCGTGTATATAGCAAACGGTTGAAGATTAAACTGATCATGATAATTTGAATGAATAATTAGACAAAACCAAGTCTTTGACCTGATTTTATTAGGTGGAAATATGGAACAAAATATTTATTCTAAAATGCTTAATTTGGTGTAAAGAATGAGAAAGCAAAAGAACCTGAAGAACAATCCTGCTCTTCATTGCATCAAGATGGTATCCATGTGAAGCTGATCCTGTTAGCTGAATTCCCAAGGCTTTCATCTTTCTGTAAATGGTGCTCCAGGTTAACAATCATCCATGCGATGCATGCATCATACTGAACCACTAAAGAAACAAGAGCCTCTAAGAGAGTAACAAAACTGAATGCCTTCAATATGAACATGTGAAACACTATAAGTCATGCAACTCATTTCCCTATACACCCTCCTCCACAAATCACACACAGCTTGAAACTTGATCAAAACAAACTATATCACAAAAAACAGCTACCCAATTGAGAACTCTACTCTCCTAAGCAACATTAATGGCTAACAGGACTTAAATTTGCATAAGCCAAAACAAGGCACCCCATGAATCTATAACACTCAAGCTTTAATCTTTGTCAATCAAGAAGTAAAATTGTTGGAAAATTAAGAAGAGGGGTTACTTTACAGAGCAGGAGTAACTGCGAGGAGCTGAAGGCCATGAAGAAGTGAGTTTGCAATGGAATCGGTTGAAGAGAAAGGTAGAAGGAGTAGAATCAATTATGGGGTGTTTGGATGAGAAGAGAGTGGAGAGAGAAGGAGAAGAAGAGTGTGAGAGAACGAGGGAGTGAGTGAAGATTGAACCCCCCATTCTTCAGGTTCTGCTTCTTGAGCTGTTTCCTGTTCAAGTCGCAGAGCTTATCATCCTTCTCCGACAGGATAAAGAAAAAAATTATTGGTTAAAATATTAACTATTTATTTTTTATTACACTTGAAAAAATTTAAAATACTACTTATTTATATTTGTTCTTATTCTTTAAATTGCTTTCATTTTTATTTGAAATATTTAAAAAGTGAGATATGTGATAAATTTAATGTAATTTTAAATTACTCATATAATGAATGGAATATTTATTAAAAAAAATTGGTTACTTAGTTTTTTTTGGTTACGAATATTTATTAATTTAAGGCTTAATACATCAGAAGGCCCCTGTAATTGTAAAGGGAATCAAATCCAGAGCCTAGAAAATTTTTGCATCAAATTGGGTCCCTAGAAATTTTTTTTAATTCAATTAAGGCTAAAGTGTGTCTAATGCTAAAGTGGCTTCAATTTTAGCCTACTCAGCAATTCCACGTGTCATTTTGATTTTCTTTTAAATTGAAAAATTTTAATACTTAATTTTTTTTAATTCCAAGTCATAAATTAAAAACAAAGACTTAATAAAATCTTAATGCAAAACCTAAACTAATCACTAATAATCCCTAATTTAATCTAAAAACCTAATTAACCTATTCAGCCCCAAATTGAGCCCTAAATCTGAATATTAGAAAAAACACAACGATAGTGAAGGAGAGAAGCGAAGGTGGATGATGGTGTTTTAGGGATTTCAAGCAAGGTGGCCTTGGTGAAGAAGAGGAGGGGCGATGGAGAGGTTTTGACTGTGTGAGGTGATGGAGGAGAAGGTGTGGTGGGGGGATTTAGGGGTTTTGACCAGGAAGCCATGGTGAAGAAGAAGAGGCGGCGACGGCAGCGGAGGGGAAGTTATGGAGGGAGAGGGTATGGGTGGTGGCCGCCGGTGGGGAATGAAGAAGGAGAAGAAGCTAGAGAAAGAAAGAAAGAAAAAAGAGAGAGATGGGTGTGATGAATCTGAGTGTTTTCTGCCCTTATTCTCGCACACACTGTTGCTGCTTCTTATTCTTCCTCATTTTCAAAGAATCTGGTCTCAAATCATCATCACAGGGTTGGAACTCGCCGGAGAAGACGACAATGGCAGCGCCGGCGGTGGTCGCAGATTTGCCCCAATTCAATTTGACGAAACCAGAAAAACACAACAACCCAGTCCATGAGATCCCATTTCTGAAATAGGCCGCTGCTAAAGCAAACCTCGAAACCCTAGAAATAGTTCGGTGGAGGGAAAAGGAAAATCGAGAAGGATGAAGAAGGGAGACGAAGTCGCTGAGGACGTGGGTGTGGATGGCGTTGCGGAGAGGGAAAGTGCTCTTGTTCTTTCTCTTATTCTTCATCTAGTTTGTTGAGTTAGTGGTGAAGGCCGAAGGGTGTGGAAAGATTAGATTGGTTGGATAAAAAAATAGTTTTGATTTATGAAGATTTTTTTGACGGAGATTAAAAAAGATGATTGAAAAAGTTTTTTATTTTTATTTATGCTTTAATAAATGAGTTGGATTTAAAAAATTAAGTATTAGAATTTTTCAATTTAAAAAAAATCAAAATGCCACGTGGAATTGCTGAGTAGGCTAAAATTGAAGCCACTTCAGCATCAGACACACTTTGTCCTTAATTGAATTAAAAAAAAAATTCTTAGGAACCCAATTTGATGCGAAAATTTTTCAAGCCCTGGAATTGATTCCCTTTACAATTTCAGGGGCCTTCTGATGTATTAAGCCTTAATTTAACTATAAATATTAATTTTTCCCTTTTTATTTTTTAAAATGGCACTAATTCACAATGACCTTGTACAAGTTGTACTTCACATGTGCAATAAGGAATGGTGCACAAGTTTTCTAACTCTTGCCACAATGATTTTAAATGAGTAAAATATGTACTGTTAGAACAATCACCTTGTTTGAGCAAATAGAACTCTTCTTGAATTTTTGATATTTTGAATACATCTCATCGGAAGCATCTCTTTTTGATATCACTCTACATTTCATGTGCTAATTTCATCCACATAATACTTCACGTTGAGTGATGAAAGATCAAGAAATTCATGAATTAATGATTGAACCATGGTAAGATCAGCCTGTTTGTTTAGGTTTCAGAAGAGAACCATCAACAAACTAGATTTTGTTATTTGATTGTAAGGGCATAAATATTGCTCTACATCATAAATGATCGTTGATTCCAATCTAAATAACAATAACTAACATTGCACTAGGATTCTCATTTGGGGTGCAAGAAGGGTGAATTTGAATTATTCATGGTAGAGGGTAAAATTTATTGAACAAAACATAACAAGAGGTAAAACTTGAAATGAGAGTATTGAGATCTTGAGATTTTGGCAGAATGACGAACTTCAGCAAATCTTGGCTCAAACATGCTAACTAGCAACAACAATCTTCAAATAATATCAACATAATTTCAAAAGAATTCACTATCTCGTAGAACCTTGACTCTGCGATGAGTCAATAAATAGTTTTCATGATCAGGATCATGATAGCAACATAAAGAAGCACAACCTCAATGAAGGATCTCATATACTACCATGTAAAAAGTGAAGAGAAAAGAATACAAAATCAGAATTGATGAATCATAAATCACATTTGAATTTTGTTACCTTAGTTGTATTCATACAAGATGATGCTAACTGCCACATAGGATTAAAAAGGCAGATAAGATGTCATTTATGATTAACGACTGATGTGGAAAGCGTGTGTTGTATCAATTTTTTTTGTGACAAGGATCGACGATGATGACTAAAACCTCTTATTTTATTTGCAATTAAGGACTAAAACTAAAGAGGTGAAAATGTAGGAACTATAGCGAAAAAACCCTCATGATAATATGTATACTTAGATAGATAACATTTGCATTAAGAACCAAAATATATTTATACACTAGCCAATGTGATTGATGACTTGTTAGTTGTTAGTCATATGATAAAAACTCATTGGTGAGTCTCCTATCGTTTACAATTACAATGACTTGTGAGATACATTTGTTAACATCGAAAATTATGTTAAAACTTAAGAGAATGAAAATAAAACAAAATGAAACCAACTAACAACACTAACTCACTGGTTATGGTTGTTGAACTTGAAAACCTCCGTCATGTTTCGATGAACTCGAGGAAACCCCTTCTCTTCTCAGTTAACAATACATTCACTCACTCTTCGAAACATTCTCAATTCATTCCTTCATTTTCCAATTTCCACACAATGTCTCACCTTCTTCAAACTCCCTTCATCCCTTCTTCTTCCTCCACCGTCCTCCGCCGCACCAGCGGCGCCGTTATCGTCCGCCGGAGATCCGCCCACCTCGTCGTCCGTGCGAAGATCCGTGAGATTTTCATGCCGGCGCTCAGCTCCACCATGACGGAAGGCAAAATCGTCTCCTGGATCAAGTCCGAAGGCGACAAGCTCTCCAAAGGCGACAGCGTCGTCGTCGTCGAGTCCGATAAGGCTGACATGGACGTTGAGACGTTCTACGACGGTTACCTCGCCGCCATCGTCGTTGAAGAAGGCGGCGTCGCCACCGTCGGTTCCCCTATCGCTTTCCTCGCTGAGTCTGAAGACGAGATTTCTCAGGCCAAGTCCAAAGCCCTCTCCTCCTCCTCTTCTTCTTCTTCTTCTTCTTCTACTTCCCCTCCTTCAGCTCCTGCACCTGCTGTAGAATCTCAACCGGAGAAGGCTTCGGCCAATGCGGCGCCGGTTGCGGCGGCGAGTGCTCCGGCTGCGGTGGCGACGGTTGCGTCGAGGCATCCGGCGTCGGATGGAGGGAAGAGAGTGGTGGCGTCGCCGTATGCGAAGAAGCTGGCGAAGGAGTTGAAGGTGGAATTGGGGCAGATCCTGGGGACTGGACCTTTGGGGAGGATTGTGGCTAAGGATGTTGAGGCATTTGCAGCTGCTGCGGTGGTTTCCTCCGCGAGTTCTGCTGGGGTGGCACCGGTGGCGGCGAAGAGTGCGGCTGCTGGGGTTGAATTGGGAAGTGTGGTGCCTTTCACAACAATGCAGAATGCTGTGAGTAGGAATATGGTGGATAGTTTGGCTGTTCCTACTTTCAGAGTTGGTTACACTATCACTACCGATGCACTTGATGCTCTGTACAAGAAGGTGAATTTTCAATTCTGGTCTTGGAAATGCAATGCAAGGAACCTTTGTTTTTTCAGTAGTTGGCTGAATCTTATAGATAATATTGGTTTTCATCTAAGTGTTTGTTTTTGTTTTCTATGCATTGAGCAATGTTGCATTTACAATTTGACATGTTTAATTAACTTCGTAGCGAGGCCACTTCATGGTTATAGATCATTGATGCTTGGGTTTTGAACTGTTCTACATGTTTTGAATGCTTTGGGACTGTGGTTTTATGGTTCTGTTTTTTGTAGAAGATTCCTTTCTATAATAGAGCATTACTGATTGGTTTTTGGGACTTTATTTAATTACATTTTTAGAGAGTAATACTAGATCTGTTGGTTGATTGATTCTGTTATATAAAATATCAGATCAAGTCGAAGGGAGTTACTATGACAGCATTGCTTGCCAAGGCTACAGCACTTGCGCTCGTTAAACACCCTGTTATTAACTCTAGTTGTAGAGATGGTAATAGCTTTACATATAACAGTAGCATCAACATTGCAGTTGCTGTAGCTATTGATGGCGGACTGATTACACCGGTGCTCCAGGACGCTGATAAGGTTCTGATACTCTATTTTGAGCTGCTTCTAATGTTTTTCCTTCTTGCATAACTACATAAGACGGTGCCTAATTGTAAAAAGGTATATATGGTATACATCCTAGGTTGATGTCTACACATTGTCAAGAAAGTGGAAGGAGTTGGTCGATAAGGCTCGAGCCAAGCAGCTGCAACCTCATGAATACAGCACAGGTACAGTAGTTACATATTTATATTCTATTGAGATATACTTTTACCTGTGAATTTTCCAATTTATCACAGAATCCTCAAATTTTATAAGTAAGGACTAGGGATATTGATAATTGACTTGACATTAATGATGTTAGAGTGTATTTTTATATACATAGGAGATATCTTTGTCTAAAAGTAAAGATTGGCCAGAGCTTTCATGGACAATAATGAAGTTCATGATTGTTGTGGGTTTTTGCTTCTCGAGTTAATTCCAGTCTGAAAATTGGACTACGATGGTTTGATGGATTATCACCTGCTTGGTTTTGTTCTTATGAACTGTTAGTATAGGTATGACTTGGATTTCAGGGCTGATTTGCTATTTAGAGATCATCTTGTTTTCAGGATAACTTTTTTATTTCTTATTTATGAATCCATATCTAAATTATTAAAGACAAGCATTGACAGTCAACATATAGATGAAGATGTCTATAACTATATGCTAAAGAAAGCCTGAGTCTGAATGGTTATTTTACGACAAAACTGAAGAATTCATCTGAGTGCTCATCGGAATTCTTTTTTTGAGTGATAAGCTGAAAATCTGAAGAATGGTTATGATGACAGAAAACCTGTATGCATCAATTTTTGAATTGACTTTCAAAAAAAAATTGAATATGTTCTTTAAGGTTGGAAATAATGAATTTGGGTTCGAAAGACTGAGCAGGAGGGCTAATTTATTTATATCATGCCTTAGAGTTGTTAAAGTTGGGAGAGCAGGGATTTATGTTATTTTATCAGGCATGATGGTTTTTACGGAGGATCAGATTAAGTAAAAATAAAAAACTTACCATTGATCAACAATAACGGCAATAACCAAAGTCTTATCCTACTACTCTACATGGATGATATTTACCTAAATAACATGATATCTTGTGTACTTGTTATGGTTGAACGGACATTCAATTGGCTAAATTAAGGCCTCTGTGTATATTTGCCTATCCTCACTGATTGTTTTTGTAGGTACTTTTACTCTTTCTAACCTGGGAATGTTTGGCGTTGATCGCTTTGATGCTATTCTGCCACCTGGAACTGTGAGTGATCTTACCCGTGTTCTAATTGTCCTTGAGGTTGACTATTTATTCAAATTTGAACTGTGATGGAAAGCATGAATGTGATCATTCTCTGAATTTATTTCTATAGGGAGCAATAATGGCTGTCGGAGCATCGGAGCCATCTGTTGTGGCCACCAAGGATGGTCGCATCGGCATGAAGAACCAAATGCAGGTATGAGAATTCAGTCATATATGCATGTGGGCGCATGACTTATTTTATGTTAAGTAATCGTAAATCCAGGTCTAGAATTCTGTTTTCTTGTAACTGAAAGAATGCCAATTTACAGGTCAATGTTACAGCAGATCATCGTGTAATCTACGGTGCAGATCTGGCTTCATTCTTGCAAACACTGTCACAGATTATTGAGGATCCTAAAGATCTTACTTTTTAGTCTCATTTTTTCTATATTTAATGGTGCATTTTTCTCAGTAATAGTGAAAACAACATACAATTCCTCTCATCAATAGTTGACAAGCAGAAACTGCAGAGCCAATTACCATCACCCTGAATTTCGCAGACTGCTGAGCGCAGGAACCGAGTTTTGAATAGGAAAGCTGAGTTCTGGTTCCTCAAATGAGATTTAGTCGTTCATTTTTCTATTTTGTTTTCTGATTAAAGAAACCTCTTGATGTCTATTGTTTTCTAATAATGTCCTTTAGTTGTGTACGCCTGATTTTGTTTTTGTTTTTGAATTGTTTGTCTACAAAATTGAAACTAGAGAGATTGAGCAATGATCATGTTACGAAGCAAACTGTTGTGTGATAGAAAATTACTGCTGCAGTCTTATTGTCATTACATTTTGAATTAGTGGCAATGACATATAAAAAATTTGGTCTTAGTTTCCAATAATGAACATTTTCTATATTAGTGCATCCCACTGGGAAATATGCTCCCACTGCAGCTGCACCCAGCAATATATAAGTAGGTGCGCATTTTTATCAACACATGTATGTGCATGACAAGACATCGATAATAACTTTCAATAGAGTGATTTTTGTCTCCCCACACATATCATCACTGTGATTTTATATTGAGACCGTTGTCAACAACATATACTATTGAAGTAAAAGGTAGCTTTTCTCATTAAACTTGTAGCTTTTAACATTACTGTTTTGGTTAGGCTGTATAATTAAACAGTAATAATGATCTAAGACAAAATGTCTACCATTTGTATATCTAAAAATCAACTTTATGTATGACTATATGCTTAATGTCTTTGATAGCAAACTGATTCCTTTTACACACCTTAATTTTCTACAGCACCACAATAGTATTGAACAAAATTCACCCTATCAGACATTCTATTTATCTTTTATAGATTTAACACACCACCTAAAACAAAATTCTTGAAAACTTAATACACCTATTGTGAGTATGATTTTATCTAGCATTTAGCAACATCCGTAGCACAGTCTTCATCTTTGGTCTTGCTTCAGGGGATGTGCTCACACAACCAAGAGCAATCTTCAGAGTTGCAAGCATCTGGTTTCTGCAAGCCTGTGATGTTCTACTAGCACTAAAATCAAGAATGTAATCTTGATTTCTTGAATTGCACAAAACCCACTTGACCAATTCAGTGCCTTCAGTCACTGCAGGTTTTCCTGTCAGCAATTCCAGTAAAATGACCCCAAAGCTATAGACATTCCCTGCCATTGTTACTCTCATGGTGTATGCATACTCTGCCCAACAACAACACAGAATAATTTAGAGCTTTGAACACTAATGCGTGTGTTTTGTGCTCCAAAAAGCAATTTTTGCACTCATTGAATTCTAAATCTTTGGGATTATGCACATGAAGAAAATAAAAGCGATTTCCAGGCCACATAATTAGTATAGTTTTTGTTGAATTTATTGAGATTTGTTGACGTAACTGATCAAACAGTCACAGACAAATAAGTCCAAACAACCAATACTAAGCACATGTTTGGAAATGCTTCTACAATTGATTCTGAGTTTTAGAATTGATTCTGAGGAAAGAGAAGTTGATCCAAACATGGTATTAGTATGAATTAGAAACAATTTTATTCATACTACATAATCTTTTCAAGTCAGTGGTCTTATTTGGAGGAATTCAAAACCAATTTAATCCATATTACCCCACATTATGTAAAGCTAATATATAAACTAAGGAAAGAATAATTGGAATGAAAGTCTAACCTGGAGGAATATAGCCAACTGAACCAGCAACTGCAGAAAAACTCCCTGTACTCTTGGAGGGATCAATCACCCTATAATGTTCAATATCCCCAACTAGAGGCTCCTTGAGGGATTTCAGCATAATACTCTTACTAGACAAGTCAAGGAGAAGTATTGGACCAGAGGAAAATCCATGCAGAAAAGAGAGACCCTGAGCCACCCCAACAGCTATACTATATCTGCTAGCCCAATCTAATGAGTTTCCTCCCATGCTTCCATGCAGCACATCGAAAAGGGAGCCGTTCGAGACATACTCATACAATATATAAGCACTGTCAGTGGACAAAATATAGGCTAGGGGAACCATGACATTCGAATTGTTCAACTTTGCCAAGACATCAAGCTCTCTCCCAAATTTATCAAGGCTGCTACCCGGGAATATCTTGTCACTCCAGTTAAGCTTCTTGACAGTGTAGATTGATCCAGAAGGCATAGTGGCCTTATAATAAGTTGAAAACCTGGTTTTCAGTGTAATGTTTGATGTTTCAGCAACAGCTTCCATGGCCTTGGAGAAGTCAATGTTTGATATATGGATCCTGTTTGGAGTTAACAAACTACTATGAGTGACCTGAGGAGGAAGATGAAGATTTTCACCTTCACCGGTCTGCATTTGTTCGACGTTAACCCTGGTATAGTGTCGGGAGATTGATAAAACCACCAGGGTGACCAGGCCAACCAGAAAAACAGCAGCAGCAATTGCAGCAAGAACTGCCGCAACAACAGATTTCCCATTCTTTTGTGCTCTTGGAGAATTGTTGTTGGGTGAGACATTTCTATTTTCTGTGACATGATTTCCTCTTTTATCGATATTAACATGAGAACCAAAATCTGGAAGAACACCTGTGAGATGATTGTTTGAAAGTAGCAGCTGTGTCAATGATAGCATTTTAGTCAGAGACTGAGGAATTGTGCCAGAAAAGTAGTTATTTGAGAGATCTAAAACTTCAAGGTTAGCCAAATCACCAAAACTGCTAGGAATAGTTCCACTGAAGTGGTTGCTACTGAGATTCAAAGCAATCTGTAGACTCACAGGCATATGTGGAATATCACCACTTAGCTGGTTTTTCCCAAGTTGAAGTTCTATAAGAGACCCCAAGTTTCTAATGGATGAGGGTATAGCACCATTGAGATTGTTTCCTTGCAAGTGCAGGAATGTGAGGTATGTCAAGCTTGATAGCTCAGATGGAATTGGTCCATCCAGAGAATTCCGGCTCAAATTCAGGGTAGATAACTTGTGTAGTTGAGCAATTTGAATTGGGATAGTCCCATTAAGCTTGTTCATTTGAAGCTTCAAGACTTGAAGGTTGCCAAGTTTGCCAAGTTCTGGAGGCAATGCACCAGTCAATTGGTTCTCAGCCAAATTCAACAAGGCCAATTTCCGGCACGAACCCAAGTCGGGAGGTATCGAACCGGTCAACTTATTACTGTCCAGCTCCATGTATGTCAAATCTTGAACGGTTTGACAAGTACCTGAAGGAATCGCTCCAGTGAGGGAATTTCCCCCTAATCTCAACCTGACTAAACTAGGAGAGATGTTTGCAGGTAAAGGCCCTTGTAATTTGTTATGGGACAAATCAATAGCCACCAACAGTGGTGGAGATAAAAGGTCTTCAGGAATGGACTCAGATAAATTATTATAACTAAGGTCCAAATTCCTCAGGAACTTTGAAACTCCAAGAGGAATTGCACCACTGAAATGGTTTTGATGTGCTGCAAATCTTGTAAGGGTTGTGATGTTCATGAGCGTTACTGGGATTTCGCCAACGAGTCTATTAGAGGAAAGACTCAAATTTTCCAATTTGGATAGGTTCCCAATATTGATAGGGATTGGCCCAGAAAGAAGATTTTCATCAAAATCAACCACAGTCAAATTTCTATAGCTCAAAATTTGATCTGGGATTGGTCCTCCAAAAAGATTTTTTGAAAGCAGAAGCTGCTCCAAAACCATAGACTTTCCTAGGTTGGTAGGAAGATTCCCAGTGAAGTGATTGTTACTGAGATTCAAAACCTTGAGGCTAGCCAATCCATCTAGCTGCAAACCAATTTCCCCTTCCAAACCATTGAAAGACAAATCAAGGGTTTCCAAACCCTCAAAACCATCAAGAGTAGGCAAAAAACCATTTAACTTGATTCCACTGAAATTCAGCAGCTTTATACTCTCAATCTTTCCACATTCAGAGATGAACCCATCTGGGATAGAGCTCAGATGGTTATTAGAGACATCAAAGTGCTGCAAAGTTTCAATTTTGCAAACAACAGGAAGAAATTCTGAAGAACCAAGAGAATACCCAGATAGGATAATCTTGATCACAGATGAGTTTGTAAGATCACAACTGACCCCTTTCCATGCACATGGATTAGGGTCTTTGGAATCATTCCAACCAGGGATGTTGAGAAGATTGGAGAGATTGATCATGGTGTTTGTTTGGTTTTGAGAGAGCAGAGACAAAACCAGAGGACAGAACCCAAACATGAGTAAAGTTGTAATAAGCAGGAAAGAGGTTGCTTTGTACTCATACCTGCAAATTCCCATGTTTCTAGCTGTGTTGTCTGTCTGCTTTGTAAACTGTGATTACCCTCCAGTACTATAATGTATCATCTATTTTATTGTGTTGTTCATGTGGAAGAGAACATAATCAGAGGAAGGAAAGAGCAAGTGAAGTGAACAAGAAGAGAATATGTAGTGTGGTAATAAAGGTAGAAATTGCTGTGCAAGAGAGATGTTGGGTTTTGGGATGGTTTCATAGTGCAAGGAAATTTGGTGGAAAAGAGAGAAGAAGTTTTGGAAGTGGAGTTGACTGGGATAGTGATTGCTGGTATGGTAATGGTAATAGTACTATAGTAGTGTCTTTTTCTTAATTTCTTATGCTATAGTTATTCCTGGTCTTTGACTCTGACTCAACACTGATCACCTTGCCTGCAACTCTTTCTACTTTTAATAATAAAAATTAGGAAAATGTTTAACACTAATTTCACTTCTCCTAAAGTTATAAGATTAGAAACAGAAGTAAAATATACAAAGAATGAATGATGTGATGAGAAAAGAAATGAAAATGGGTGGAAATTACATAAAAAATATAGAAAGGAAGTATAAATATATTGAAGTTATTAATAGAAATAAAAAGTTATATGCAATTGTTCTTAAAAGAAAGTAAGAAACTATTCGTAGTCATGCAACTCTCTTAGAGGATTGAGAATGCATGAAAATTATGTGTTGGGTTAGTGGTTATCTTGAAAAAAAAAATCACCATGTTTGGGATATCGTTCTTCTCATCGATCGATCTTGTGATCTTACTCTAACTTTAATTATATTTTAGTATTAATTAACCATGACTAATATATAACCCTTATTTTATATAAAAACTTAGGGCTGAGATGTTTCCCAGTCAAGGGCAGGGAAAGTTGTTGTGCTTGAAGAGCATTAACGGAAGACTTAATTAATTTTATTGTAAGGGAACTAGTGGAGTTCGAACCTGCAACCTATTAGGTACTAGATTGTTGTCATGCTCTACTAAACTAATCCATTGAGATTATAACTAATATATAACTGGTTAGAGAAAAATATCAAAATATATAACTTATGTGATCATGCAGGACAACGAGTGGATGAGTACAATTCTTCCATTACAATAGAAATCATCACTTAGTTAAACATGAATATAATAGAGATTTTTAGTCAAGCATTATTAATAGGGTTGTTGAATTCTTAGCAACTGAAGCAATTACGAACACTGAAAAGTTTTCTGAAATTTGTAAATTGTTAAAAGTTCAAAGACGCGTAGAGCTAATGGACAATGAATGAGTCTAGACGCAAATTTTCTGGGTCCGGTCTATACGTTGCAATTATGCCTGTCCAAAATTCTTGTCCTAGAGGTGCATTGACCTAAAGTCAATATAGAATTTTCATATTATATGCCGTTACAAATACTCCCATATACTTTTCTATTATTTTACTATTAACATAATTTAATATATTTGAATTAGTTTCATTTTTACTTTCATCTTCTCTGTTATTCCATGTCACACAAGGTACTATACTGTCGTTGTTGATGTTATATACTATATTGGTCTTTTCTATATTATGAGCTGGGCATAGCTAGTGTTAAGAATTATTTTCAGGATTTACTGTCTTTTTTAGTTTCCGATGTATCTAATTTTAGAGTTACCAATATATATATATATATATGTATATGTCACCACATAATCGTTGTTCGTCTCATCTGATCTCTTAATTAACCATGGGGCTGAAGATTTTATCATCAACTATGCATGAGAATGAAATTCATATTATAGTCCGTACTTACCGCTTAATACAAACACTTGTAATGAAGATATTAGTTGATGTACGTTGTTGGCTATGGATATTCTTACCTCAACGAAAAAGAGTTATTAATAAAAAAAAATTGTTGTAATTTAATATTTTGTTGATTTAGTGCTTAAAAGGATTATTATGATGGATAAATAGCAGTATTTGAATAATTCTTGCCAATTTTGAATATTTGGCCTATTTACTGTGATGGCTAATTGAAAGAATTAATGGCCTTATTCTTTCTCATCTTTGGACTTTTTTTTCCTGGTGATTAGTCTCTTCATGAATATAAAGACTATTTTAGATCTCTTTAACGGGTTGAGTGGCTATGAATCTTCTTGCACTCTAGTATGCTCAAGACTTGTGATATAACAAAAAATTAGCATTTAAAAAATGATAGTAGAATAGTAAGATGACTCGTCTAAACTACACAATAGTATACCGGAGAGACCACGAGAAAACTCCTCCTAAAAAAGAGCGTCAGAGATCGTCTTAAAAATGATTATCCACTAACTAAGATTTTACTCAATACAGAGAAATTCGAACTCTCTATCTACCCATATCTTTATTTTTGCAAACCCAAGTTGGGGAAGAATTTAGCTTTGATATTGAGCTTATACTTGTCTTTATGACCTTTGGTCTATTGGACCCTTAAGAAATTTCTTGCAGCATCCTTTGGCTCATAATTGTAGACATTCATTTATGAGTTTCCACATGACAAAAATCAAAATGTGACCGCTGTATAAACAATCTCATATATATATGGTGGCGGTCTTCTCTATTGAATGCAGATGGATGAGTCACGAAATGTAAATATTTATGTGAGATCGATAAACAATATTGTTGGTGCTGGAACCGGCCGGTACTTGTTTCTGCTATTCTAGAAAGCGTATACATATCCCTTCATAGTACTTGTTAGGTGCTTAACCTGAACTTAAGAAGAGAGAAGTACCATAAAGAGAGTTTAGCAAGAGATAGATAATCTCCTTCTTTTTGGTTTGCACCTACCCACAAGAGAGAGATGGCAGGTGGTGGGGCCATCAGCTTTTTGCCCTCTCTTCAAATTGAAGAGAGATGAAGCCACGCAAGTTTGTTTTTATCTTTTCCCTTTAGTACGGTGTTGGTTTCGGTGAGACAGTTAAAAAATGAACCACGGTGGTTCAGTTCTCTCCTTGGCCCTTAGATATAATGTTAAATATTCAATGGTTCAGATTCAATAAAAAAAAAGTCTACAACTACTAAAATACCCTTTTCTTGATCTCCACCCTCCACCTCCACTCCCATGTGCAGCCACCACCACAGTCTTCAGTTGCCAGTTCCGCCTCGTTCACCATCATCACCACCTTTATGGAAGCGCCCACCTTCTCTTGAACCTCATCCACCATTGTAGTACTCTCCTTCTTTCCTTCTACAGCAAAACTTTCACAAAATGAACCCAGTAACAACACCAAGAACATCAAGGCTGGCGCTCCACTCCTCCGATCCGACGCATGTTGAACCGTTTTGCTTGACTTTTTAATGTGGATTTGTAATTTAATGTTTGGAATCAGATTGTTTTGGTTCTTATTGGAAGAAAATCAAATAAAGTTCATATTTGGGCATTTGTTGAAGACTAATTAATGTCTGTTTTTGGGGCACACTAATAGTGGGCAACTGAGCATTGAGCATGAACAGCTACAAGAATAACAATAGCATCTAATTCCCAGATCTGAAAGTTTTGATGTCAATGGAAGATATCTGGTTTTGATGTGTAGGGATTGACACAAGAATATTCAGAGGAGTGGTAGAGAAGATGAAGATATTATTGTCCTAAAAATGTATAAATTCAGGGCATTACTGTCATCACAATAAAAAATTCAAGTGTACTACGGTGAGTCAGTTTTTAACTGACCCACCGAAGACGCTGTCCTTTAGTACCCTTTTTTGTGCAGATGTATATTTGCAACTAAAAAATTTTTATTGGATGCAAATGTCTTTTTATAAAAATATAACTTTTCATCTCATTCTTTCTCTTCTATTTCTCTTCTCTTTCTACCATACCAAACAACCTATTAAATCTACTATATTTCTCACATATTTCTCTCTACTCAACTTCTCTCTTCTCTACTCTCTCTTCTCTATCTATCTCTTCGCTACCAAACATGTGCTAACGACATAACAATACATTTTTTTTCTTCGGTAGGCAATGCTATAAATATATATTGAATGGAGTACAAGAAGGTATTTCAACCCAATACAATTATACAAGTATTGAGAAAAGATAATAGTTATAAAAGCAAATGAACCGAATGTTAAAAATGGTAACCCACCCCCCACCACCACCTTGGAAGAAAGATAAAAGAAATAAGTCTCATTAAAACCTTACTAGGAAAAACACCCTAGGAAAAACCTAGTAAGGAAAAAGAGTACTACTAACTAAGATCAAAGCAAAACTTCCAGGGGACTATAAAGACAGAACAAGATAAGATAACACCACAAACCATCACCCCAAAACCAATTCAATTCCGCTTGGAAGGAAACACCACCCACAATAGCGACAGAACAATACATATAAAATACTTGCATATAAATATTTGTGTTATAAGAAATCTCAAAATTATAAGATACTACTATGTATACCCGTGTCGATGCATGGGACATATTTCTAAGTACATAATAATTTTCTTTTAATATATAGAATCATTTATTTTGTATAAATGAAAAGTATATGTAAATATTATTTTTTATTTGATTAATTTGTTTACGAAATAATAATATAATAAATTGTATAATTTTTTTCTTTTCTTTTTTTCATTTTTTCTATCTCCAAATAAGTTTACACAATTTATAACTTATAAAAATTGATAGAGAATATGGATTACATATTAAATTACATTCTTTACACTATATCATTGTGATTTTCTAAACTTTAAATAAATACAGATGGGTACAAAAATTTAAAGGATGCAATAATAATTCTCTTGTATAAAATACTATAATATATTTATCAAAAAGCAAGAACGTTTAACTAAAAATCACAATAGATATCTCTGGTGGAAAAACACTACATTCTAGTAAAGCATACAAAATTGTTGGATTTAAAATTTATAATCTATCTAATTGTTAACCACCAAGAAAAATAAAAAACACAACTGCAAAATTTCAATATTTGACTTCTGGTGGGAGAATTTTTTCACGAAATTATTTCGTTCATGACCCCAACATGAATAACGTGTTGATCATCTTTTTGAATTTCAAACCAAACATAATGATTCTTTGTAAGGTTATTCGCTTTGATGAATTTTTTCTTACCCCTTCTTCAAGGCTCTCTCTCTCTCTCTCTCTCTCTCTCTCTCTCTCTCTCTCTCTCTCTCTCCTCTCTCTCTCTCTCTCTCTCTCTCTCTCTCTCTCTCTCTCTCTCTCTCTCTCTCCTCTCTCTCTCTCTCTCTCTCTCTCTCTCTCTCTCTCTCTCTCTCTCTCTCTCTCTCTCTCTCTCTCTCTCTCTCTCTCTCTCTCTCTCTCTCTCTCTCTCTCTCTCTCTCTCTCTCTCTCTCTCTCTCTCTCTCTCTCTCTCTCTCTCCTCTCTCTCTCTCTCTCTCACTCATGTATAAAAGACTTTTTATATACCTTTAAACTTATGAAAAAAAATCTAAAATTATATTGTTTGCTATTTTCAACTTCAAATATTTTAATATAAATGTTCTTTCCCCGTGGAATCCAAATTTTCCCAATCAAATAAAAATGGTTTTGTATATCTATTTTTTAAAATTATTTAAAATATGGAAAAATTACTATTAAAACATTTGCTATTAGTTTCAACTTTGAAAATATTTTAATGAATAACAAATTGTTCCTCATGTAGGAGCTTTTCTTCTCTAATTCCTCGTGGGAGACCTATATTCACAATCAAATTAAAATGTTTATGTATATTTACTCTTAAATTATTTAAAAAGTCTGAGAAAAGTATTAAATTATAACAAAACATTTTCTATTAGTTTCAAAGAATTTTCATCCAAAATGTTGCTCATGTAGGAGCTTTTTGCTATATAATTAATAAATATAAACTAAATATGTTTATTTTTCTCTAATTCCACATGGGAGCCCTATATTCACAATCAAATTATAATGCTTATGTATATCTACTCTTAAATTATTTAAAAAGTATAAGAAAAGTACTAAAATTATAACAAAACATTTTCTATTAGTTTCAACTTGAAAGCATTTTCATGCAAAATGTTCCTCTCCGTAGTTGGATTGTACTTCTTGCTTGAGAGTCTTGCTCTCAAGCATTTAGCTAATATATACATTTTGTTTTCTAAAAAAAAATTAAACAAAAATAAATATAACTGAAAATGTTCTCCCCTCTGGCTTCTCAATTTTCGCAATTAAATTATATTGCTTCTATATATATTCTCTTAAAATAATTTAAAAGTCTAAAAATAGCATAAACTTGTGTAGAAAATTTTATCGAAAATGACTGATAAATACCGTGGAAAATAGTATGACATATTTATCATAGTTTTATATATTTTTACTTCTAAACATATTTAATTATAACTTCACCATCTGAATTACTAAAAGAAGATATTTCCTTATAAATTCTTGACCTCATTAATAATAATTAAAAAATTCTTGACTTCACCATATGTAATAATAATTCTTGACCTCCTTCTTTCTTGACACGCAATTGTACGTGCACATGAAACATTACAAAATGATAAGCTATTTATTTCTCCTTTTTTTAACTGGTCAGATTGGGGTGGGGGGGAGAATATTTTTGTTTTTTTCTTTCAACAATAGGAAATTAGAAGATAGGAAGGTAGTCAAGGGAAGGGAAGTAAAAAGAAAAAAGAATCAAAAGGGAATTTATGAGGTTTAAAAGAACACTTACAATGTTTAAATTAATTAAATATGATTGGCTATTGATGAGGTGGTTTTTTTTTGAAATAAGGTGGTTTTAATTATAGATAAATACATGGTTGAAAATAATCAGCTGAAAAAATATGATTGACCAACAAAATATTAGTGGGAATCCAATTTGAATTAGTCATTAATAGTAGTCTTTTTACTTTTTAGTGTATAAAATAATCCAAAACTAAAATGTTTATTCTTCTCTATTTCCTCATGGGAGCCCTATATAATCACAATCAAATTATATTGCTTCTATATATCTACTCTTAAATTAATTAAAAAATTTGTAAAAAGTACAAAATTAAATTAAAACATGCCCCGACACCAACCACACATATCTTTCTAGAAACAAACCTCCTTTCCATCTTTTATATATATTTGCCTTTAATCTTATGAAATAGATCTGGTCAATGACATTAAACTTACAGTAGAAGTTATTATAAAGATAATAACATTTCAGTGGTCTAGGAGGGTGTTACTTGAGTCAATTCATGTTTAAGATAATTTAAAGCAAGGGAAACATTGGTGGAGGAAATAAAATCTGCGTGACATTAGGCAAAACACAAATTCAATTATCCACTAAAATGGGTACTTAGACTCATCGTGATCAGCAATACAGATGACAATTTAATTTCTACTCATAATGTAGTGGTGAATAACTATATTGATGAAGATTTATTGATGAAGAAAAACTCTCATGAGAACAAATCTCTCATGGGGAAAAGAAAACACTATAGCTCATTTATTACAAACCCCTTCTAAAAAACCTTACTAAAGAGTACTCCCTCTGTCCCCTATTATAAGTCACTTTTTATGAGTTTTTTTTGTCCTAAAATATAAGTCACTTTACAATATCTATACAATATTTTTTTTCTCCATGTTTACCTTATAGCATTGAAAGAATTTTCCTACTTTCCAAAACTTTTATTTATTTTCAAGGCCACTTTTATTTATATCTACTCCAAAAAAAACTTTCAAAACTTATTTTTTATAGGTGGAATGAGGTTTTCAAGATAGTGGAACATTAATATGGAGAGAGAAGTAAATGAGTTTAATTGAATTAATATACCTTTAAATGAGGGTGATTTAGGAAAAATGATAGAAATTTATTGTTGCTAACTAATTCTAACCACTTTTCTTAATTAAAGATAATTGGTTAAAAGTAACTTATAATAGGGGACAGAGAGAGTATGTCTCATAAAAACCTTCCTAGGAAAACCCCAATTAGAAAAAACATAGATAAGGAAAAAGAGTACACACTCTTAAGTATGCCACAATACAAAAGATATTAAGTCAACAAAGGATCATAAACACTTAGGCCTCAATATTACATTACATGTACAGAAAAAATCACCAAAAGTTATCAGCCTTTCAAAGACATTCTGATAGTGCATAGGAATATCCCTTTCTTTATCTCCTCATAGTCCAGCAACACACGTACATCAACAACCTTGATCACCAATAAGCCTTTGGTTTTTAAAATTCACGAAAGCCGTAAATGATGAACCAAGAAACAGATTGTATTGAATGATTAGAATCAATTCAATCATGGAACCCATAACTCACAATCTGAATGATCTATCAAGTCATTGCCTACTTTTAATAACTACAAAGCAACCAAGAAGAAATTAATTGTGAATAAGTGAACAGGTAGAAAGAATCAAGAAGAATACTAAAAAGCAATTGAGTTCAACTCATCATTATAAATTGCAGCCAAATCAATGAGAGTCAATGTATGCTTCACATAATCCAGGACGCAAAGAAGAGCGTTCAAACACTAAAAGCCCAAAATTCAACTGCAAAGTTTCAAATAACACACTGTAAGAACCACTGAATATGAAAAAAAAAATTGGGTAAAGAAATTAGAAGTTTACCTATATATTTTGCTTATGATGGATTCTCTAATCTACAATATCCATCTGGCTCCATATTATCTCTTGCAAGATTAATATATTCCAACATTTTTTAATCGTGCGGGTATAAAAGCTATAGACAAAAAATAAAAGAGGAAGCATAAATCAAGCATAAAAGTATAGCCAACAACTTAGAAGATTTCATATAGGAATAGGAAACAAACCTGTATAATAAACTTAGACTAAGTCATCACCAATATAACAAACTTGATTAACAAAAACGAAAAGTGGATTAAGAAAGAAGATATTGTGTATTGCCTTGAAAATTCTGGAGTTATTTATAGGAGAAGTATCATGAATGATATCAGAGTGGGTTGTCAAAATTAAACAATCACAAACAATAGTTGATAGTATCCAAAAAAATTGAATACTAAAGTTAAATACGTTTGGGAAGTTTAGAGAATTAATGTCATTGGAATTTTTTCAAGGCAATGATTATGCACGTGAAACAAAACATAATGATCAGATATTTATTTAGCCTTTTTTTAATTGGTTAGATTGGGAGGCTATATTATTTGATTTGTTTTTCAAAATTAGGAAATTAGAAGGGAAAGAGGTAGTCAAGGGAAAGGTACGGAATTTTTCTTTCTTCAAAAAGACATTAAAAAGTTTAAAACAGCACTACACAATGCTTAAATAACAACACTATTGAATCATTTCAATAACATGATCAGATTTTTTAAATTTATTAATATGCTAAAAACTGATTGGTTTAGAGGTAGGTAGTGGGATAAAAACTTGTGCGTTTTGATTAATGTAAGATATATTTCAGATTAAAAAATTCAAAAATAAAATAATTTACATGGCTTATTACATGCTCACCCTTTAATTATATATCAAATAGCAATTGAGCCATTCTCAAGTTTCCTAAAGTAGTAATACTAATTTCTTTTTGATTTTTTTTAATCCTAGAAAAATAGTTGAAACATCTCCCAATGAATTGAATGTCAAGTGTCAAAACTTGCTATCTTTTAGGTTCTCTTTTATATACTATTTAGATTTAGATGTGAATTTTATGTTGACCGTGAATCCGTTTCTTTTTGTCTTTTCCTTTAAAACTCTATAATTAATACATCTTGTGGAACAACAATATTGGCAAACTTCAACTTTTCTAGCCTATCATGCAAGTAAGATGTTCTAAACTTCTAATTGGTCATTGGAAAAATGCGGTTAACTTCCTTGACCATACATTTTGAGCATAGAAAAGCCAAATACTCTTGTAACCCCACCTTAAGAGCGTGGGACTTGAACCTGCAATCAGACACATATAGTTCTTATTTTACTCTGTTCAACCCAACTCCTTGATTTGCTCATTTTAACAAGTAGTGGTTGAATGAATGAATTGCTTGACCTCATAAAGGGTTCAAAGATGCCTTCAAGACTCAACTATTCAACACCACTATTTGGAAAATAAATTAGCATATGAATTATTTTCCCTTTAGTTTCCCCCTTCAAAGTAGAATGCTGATGCTATAAATTCTAGTGTTACATCACATATTAAAACCTGGAGTTATATTTGATCCTCCTTTAATAAACAAGGAGAGAAATTTTCCGATTTAGAAAAAAAAAATAAACAAGGAGAGATATGTATGATCAAAGTCACATGAAGCAGATGATGAGTACTGAATGACTGTCTTATATAGTTTTTGCCTTGTATTGTGTTTAGGTATGTACGGCCCTGTAACTATCTCATAGCATCTTTTTTTTATAATCAATTCTGACGCCTACTAGAAACTACTCACAATTCTCTCCATAATTGATTATGTCTTTAAAATCAATTATAGAAAGATTTTCAGAAAAATATTTTCCTCTCAAATGTAAGTTGAGCAGTTGAACTAAAGCCCTTTACAATTTACAAACCTAACCCAAAACACATCATTCCAATATCTCTGATCTTTCTCTAGTATTTGACAAAGTGTTGATTAGCCAATAAGCAATGGAAAAAGAAGACTTCAGCTTCCCCAAAATCGGTGACACTTGTGTACATAGCATTGGTTCACCTCCTCTGTGGAATCTATTGCCAATAACAGTCTCTTCTAATCCATACCAAGTCCCCAGAGAAGAAAAGAAAAGATGTGAACAAGGTTGCTTTGGAGCAAAACTGGTCTCTAAGGGCCAAAATGGAAAGAAAAAAACATGGTTAGGAGATGAAGAGGTCCAAACAATGGACTTGTTGTGGGAGGTTTTCAATGAGGATTTGTCTTCAACAATAAGGCTTAATGCTCCCTCTTCTTCAAGGGAGGTGGTTCAATTCAGAAGTACTGCTACAGCTTTATCAGTTGCCAAGACCAATGCTGCTCTTTTTCAAAGTAAGAATAGGTTTATAGTAGTCATTGTGAAGGTCTTCAAGAAGTTATTTTCCCACAACAATTCTCAAGGTAAACCCAGAAAGAGAATACTCTAATTTTTTTGGCCTTGGGTTAAGATTGATTGTTCTTTCTTTTCTTTATGAAAAAAAAAACTGTCTTGTTAATTAGAAGTTGATTTAGAAATGTTTCAGTATACTATTGAGTAGCTTAATCAGTGCTCAAATTATGGTTCATACAATTTGATGTTGCATATGTAAAAGTGATTGATTGTATGTAGAGAAAGTTTAGTTCCCAAAAAAATGGCTTTGGATAAGATTAAGTAATTACATATATCATATATGTAGAAATAGCTTTTGATTTTGATTTTTTTTTTCAATAGAAATAGCTTTTGATAAAGTCCTAAAAAAAGCTGATTCAACTTACTGGTTGTAATGGGTTATGGCCTATGACCCACCCTATCCGACCCTCTTATGCCTACTTATACCACATGGCTTTTTTTTATGGGTCATGGCTTATAACCCATAAGTTTTAAAAATTATATGGGTTATGGCTAGGGCGAGAGGGGCCCTCTCTTTATACACAGATAATGAATTGGGCTTTGTAACTGATGTTAGTTGGACCACGATATAGCAATTGTGTAAGAAAAAGTTTCCCTTAACATTTATAAGTTGTATAAGTGCCCAAGATAAATATTGGGTAAATAAAATCACTACAAAATAATATTTTGATATATCATAACTTAAAATTTTCTAAAACACATGTCAAAATATTATTAGGCTACTATATGGGTAACTTATACAACTCCTAAATAGTAACATGTTTTTTTACTAAAATAATTTTTTTTTTACGCATGGAAGTTTTCATGTAAGGTAAACAACACTTTTTAGTTATTGGGAGAACCTAGGTATTCTCTTTCGGATCCAGAAAAGATCTCTTGAAGATCTTTTTTTTCTTTTGGAAAATAATGAGCGGAACAATCAACCTATTGATATTGGAAGACTCAAAAGATTCTTCCGGTGTATCATTTATGGGCCCAATGGAATTCTAGATATAGGAAGAAGCCCAGTCAAATATGAATTTTTTCTTTTGACCATTTTTCGATTGTTAATACAATATAGAAAGGATCGTTACTATAAAAAGTACTTGTGTCGGGAGTCGGGACCAAGCTTAAACCTACCAAAAATTGAAGGTTTTAAAACTAGCCATATGTATAGTCTATATAAAATCAAATGAATATGGGTAATTTACTAATTACACTCAATCCCTAAACCTAATTTCTATTTGGACTTGCGCCTTATACATACGTGGCCTAAGTGTACATACATGTTGTAGGATGATGCATTGCTTGATCGTCCAATAGGATAGATTTATTCATAAAAATAGAGGACAAGTTGCTTGGAAGGAAATACTCGCCGCTTTAAAAGGATGGCTTGCCAACCAAGAAGTCTTTAGAAGGGCCTTGATTTAGCATCCTTGGCCTTTAAGCCTTGACCGCGTGTGAAGATTGTTTACATGTAGACCGTTCAATTTAAACACTAATTAGGCGAGCCTTCAATTAGGAAGCGTTTAACCAGTTCACAATACATTGTTTGATGTATGAAGACTAAGCGTGTCTTAGTGCCTCGCCATATCATCATTACGACATTTGGATCTGAATACTTCATGGGTAAGGGAGAACTTAGGGCTACTCCTTTGTTATTTGGGCGAGTATTCAATCTTTGATGTATTGAACTCTTATGTTCCGAATGAATTTCCAACTTAAACGTAAAAAATCGACACTCTTTTGGAAGTTACTCTCTCCGTTCCAAAATAGTTGTTGTTTTAGATTTTCACAAATTTTCCAAAATGGTTGTTGTTTTAAGATTTCAAGACTATTTATCATATCTTCTTCCATATATACCCTCATTTAATACTGCATCTCTCACCTACCACCTCCAATTCTTACCAATCGCAATTCTCATCTATCACTTGACCAATAACCATCATTCTCTTTTTTTTGACAGAATAACCATCATTCTCTTTCTTTAATAAAATTTAACTATAAATATGAGTGTTTAAAATCAAATTTTATATCAATTAATGAACTTTTAAACCGTGTGCATTTTCTTAAACAAAACCATTTTATAATGGAAGGAGGGAGTATTAAAATATTTTTCCATGTCGGTGTTGAAGAATTCTAGAGACATGTGCTAGCTGTTGGGGAGTTGGGTTTGGCACCCCACCTATGGGGCTTGGCACCCCACTTTATCAAATACGGAATTTAAAGTTCCGTATTCTCCATATTGAATACGGAACTTAAAATTCCGTACTGTATTTAAGCATGCGTGTCACATTTTCAACCACTCATTATATACTAAAACAGATACGGAATTTTATTTTCCGTATTGATACGGAAATTTAAATTCCGTATCTATTTTAGTGGGGTGCAAAGCCTAAGGGGTGGGGCTCCAAACCCAACTCCCTAGCTGTTGTTATGTTTAGAAAGTTAATATAATGGGGCCCAGCCCCACCATGTTACCAAAAAAAAAAGTTAATATAATGCCATGCGTTACATAAATTATATTATGTTTTATTTTAGTTTTTCGTTGACAACCAATGTTGAAATTAAGAATATCTCCAAATCCTCTAACGTGTTCAAAAATAAAAAATATTATTATTTTTGGATAGATAATTTACATCATTTAGGAATGATTTTTGGACCTCCCCACCAACCTATTTATTTTTTTATTTTTTATGATATCAAATTTATTTAATTTTTTATTTTTATTTAATATATTATTTAGGACTTCCAGGAAAGAGTAATAACTAACGTGGGGTGTGAACATCTATATGCATGTTAGTAATCAATATCAATATACTCTAAGAAAAGAAACCCCTTCCGGGTTACGTGTCACCTTCTCATTTTTCCTGGATTATTTTAAGTTTTCTTCTTATTTCAAGTACCCACACTCTTCTTCTTTTAACTTCCCGCTCTTCTTCTTCTGAAAAATTTCAAAAAACTTTGAAATGAAATAAAGCTGCACATGTCAGTCACACCATCAATTGGAAAGGGAAATATTAAAAAAAAATCCCTATCTCTTCTCATTTTTCTCTTTCACTTCTTTACTCCTTGCTTCCGTCTTCTTCATCTCTCTTGAAATTTTTTTATCCCACTTTTCTTTCTACATCTTCTGCATCAGGTTAGTTCCATCTCCTCTTTTTCTAACCTTTGCTTGATTCTTTGTGAAAACTGAATCCAACCTGATCCCCAAAGGAATGGTACCGTAAGGTGTTTGAGTTATTCCATCTCTTTTTCCATTTTGAAGCCTTCATCTTTGAGCTTATTTGTGTGCTATTAATTGATAATGATTTACTCTTGCTCTCACAGTTTTGTGTTTGAGACATAGTTTGCTACAACTTCTTTGAATACAAAGCTTTGATATTTTTTCTGTTCTATTAGATTTTGAAGAATGCTTTGATCTTTTTTTGCTAGCATCTGAAGGTTTGCTTTTGAAAGAGCCATGGGAAGTAGAATTCGGTGCTAAATCTGAAGATCGCTGACCCTAAGATCCACAGATTTGCGTAAGAGTAAAGCAGACCATGAAAGATTCACCACATGCCTATTATAATCTTTAGTCTACTGATAATTAATTTTTCTTTGTGATTGATTAGTTGCGGGATTTGCTTCTGAAACGTGGAATGCCAATGTTGGTTGTACTCATCGATCTTAATTTTATAAATGATGTGATGAAGAACTTAATTTGCCTTAATCTAGCTGATTCATTGGTTAACATCCTCCTATTATGCTTCTTGTTGGATTTCCCCCAAGCTATATAGCAATATTGTGTACTAGATGCTACTTGTAATCTACATTTATATCCCTTTACTGTTAGCTAGAATTAGTTCTCTTTGTTCTTTTTGTTTCTATTTCTTTGTTCATTAGTTTTTCCACATCACTTTTCATTAGTGATAGCTTTGGATTTGTCACTTTTTGCAATAAGTCATTGCTGCTCTCTTCTAATTTGTCAAGTGACAGCCTCAAATGTCTTTTTTTTAGTGTTATAGAGATGACTATTCTTTTGTTTCTATTGTTCTTTGAATTTCTATATAGTAAATGATGAATTTAGTGGGACTATATTCATATTACAATGTCTACCTCTTGAAGTTTGTTCATGAAGTAACTAAATGCTCCCACATTATGAGAATGTCCGGGTGCTCTATCTCTTTGGCATTATGGTCTGGGTCCTAATTATTGGTTCTATTTGATAGTTGCTAACTTATTGTGCTTTAATGTCAACTTTGTGATGCTACTTTTTTTATTCTTTTAGTTATTTTGATTAGTGTTATACTACTCCGTAATTTGGATTCCATAGTTTAACATATAACTATATATTGTTGATCTATTGCTTACCAAAAAAAAATGGTTGATCTATTTGTGGAGATGATTTTGGTTTCACTATAATGTTTGATTAATTGTGTTATGGCAGGAAGATGGAGAGCATGTGGAAGAAGACTATTAGGCATGATGATGAAGATAATGGTCTGTTATGGTAGAGCCATTATATGGTTCTTCAAGTACAACATTGATTTACGGAAAATATTGGCTCACTCTAAAGGATGCTTTCTATTTGGTCATTATTAGTATACTTATAATTGGATTTCTCATGTTTGTTTAGTTGCTACTATAATTTATATTAATCTTACAATTTCATTTTTTTTAGCTATTCTTCTCCCCTAACTTTTGTTTTAGAAATAACTTATTTAAAAAGCTGACTTGAGTTTAATAAAAATACTTACATGGTTCTTTCATTATCGTCAAATGATGTATTTTTATATGATTTTTTTTAATTTTAAATTTTACAACTAGAATCTCATATTTACATAGTATTACTTCAAAAAATTATTTGCTCAACTTAGAAGGCTATATTTGGATTTCAGTATAAAAATGTATCTAACCAACTTTATGCACATTCTAAGAATCCAAAAGTAGAAGTAACAATTTCCTTCATTGAGTTGAAAACACTTTCAAGTTAAAAGTTTTGAAAGTAACTGAAATCTAAATGGTACACACACTTAAGTGTGATAAAAATAGTATTTCTTAAACAAAAATTCATATACTAATAAATTATTTAAATAAACCATATTATTAATGTTTAAATAAATAATGTGATTAAGCAATTGAGAAAATGTCTACACTAAGTGGCTAACTAAAAGAATAATTCATTTAATTATAATCAAATTATTTTTCTAAATTAATAAATTATTTAAATAAATAAATTTCAAAGTTAACGGGAAAATATCAGTGCTACCTAAAATAGAGATTGACATATCATTTTTGGTACATTGGAAAGATAAATTGCACCCGCCAGGAATCGATCCCTGGACCTCCCCCTACCAAACCCATATGTCCCTCAGCTTATACCACGTGAGCTATTCTATGGGGACTTGGCATATCTTTATTTATACAGAGTTAATTTACGTTAAATTTAATTATAAATTATTTTTTCGAAGTTTAAATTGATAATTTCATTATAATTTAATTTTGTTGGTTAATAAATTATTTAAATAAAATATTTTTCAATGTTTAAATAAATAATCAACGGGAAACTATCTATGCTAGCTAAAGTAATAATTTTTTTAATTATGAGTTACCAAAATGGAGAGATGTGATTGAATGATTGTGTAAAATTTATTACACCGTCAATGCATAAAAATTAATCTCATAATTTTTTATATCATATAGGGATTGACATATCTTCATTTATACATAGTTAATTTATATTAAGTTTTAGTATAAAATTATTTTTTCAAAGTTTAAATAAATAGGCTCATGTTTTTGGTTTTGGAGTGCACATCCTGGATATTCTGTTGATTAAATGTCATCATCTCTTGTACCAGGACGCGACTGAGGCTTTTGCTTCCCTTAGAGTTCATGTCGTGTAGCTTTTTGCTTTTCGGGGACTTGCCTGACCATGTTACCAAAAAAAAAGTTTAAATAATTATTTTCATTACAATAGAAATTATTTTGGTTAAGTAATAAATTATTTACATTAACTATTCTTCAACGTTTGAATAAATAATTTAATTAATCAACGGGGAAAGTATCCTGGCTAACAAATTTTAAAAAATATTAGATAATAATTTTTATATTATATAGAGATTAGTTCTATCTTCATTTACACAAAGTTTTCTTTTTGTGTATCGAAAAGATAAATTACACCCTCCATATGTTGATCCATAGACCTTCCCACGTAATTCATATGTCTCTTAACTCTTACCACTTGAGCTATCATTCGAGGACAATAGTAAAACAAAGTTAACTTTTATTTTGGATAATTAATAAATTATTTACATTAACTATTCTTCAACGTTTAAATAAATGATTTCATTAATCAACGGAAAAGTATCCTTGCTAACTATTTTTTTAAAAAATATTACATAATAACTTTTATATTACATAGAGATTAGTTATATTTTCATTTACACAAAGTTTTTTTTGTGAATCGGAAAGATAAATTGCACCGTCCATATGTTGATCCCGCTTAATCGATATGTCTCCTAGCTCTTACCACTTGAGCTATTATTCGAGGACAAAAGTAGAAATAAAATTAACTTTTATTATAAAATGATTTTTAAACTTTACTAAATAATTTGAATATTATTTAAACTATTTGGTGTGTAAATAAATTATTTTTTAAATAAATAATTTCATAAATCAATGGGAAAAATATTTCTTCTAACAAGAATTATTATTTTTTTTTAAATTCTTCCTAATGAAATTTTATATGTTATGAAGGTAATTTAAATCTACTTTAATATAGAGTTAATATACATTAAATTTTAATATAAAATAATATTTTTAGTTATTAAATAAATAATTTATTTTGGTAAACTAATAAATTATTTAAATAATTTATTTTTCATTGTTTAAATAAATAATTTCATGAATCAACAGGGAAAATATATATGCTAATGAAAGTTATTTATTTTAAGAAATTCTTAGGATTTTTATATTATATAGAGATTAGTTATATCTTTATTTATTCAGAGTGACTATACATTAAATTTTCATATAAAATTATTTTTAATGAATAAATATATAATTTTATTAACTAATAGATTATTTTTTGAATGGTTACATAAACAATTTTATCAATTAACGGGAAAAAGATCTATGCTAACAAAACTAATAATTTTTTAAAATTATTATTTAATAATTTTTTATATTATATAGAGATTAGTTATGAAAAAAACTTAAAAAAAACGACACGTCATAAAATTATTTAATATTTAATTTATGTTAAATTTAAACGATTTAAAAATTGTTAAGTAAAATCGATCGCAGTCGACCGACCGCGACCCGTGCGGATGCACGGGTAACTTACTAGTGTTAAAAAAAAAAGGATAGTCGCATCAAGTGTGCCGTTGGTTTGGATTATAAACACGTGAAATCTGTTGGTGTATTAGCTTAGCCATTAATAATTGAGTTTTGTTTAAAAATAATAATTGAGTTTAATGATATGTACCTTCAGTAAATTAATTTTATACTGACATCAAATAAATGTACGTTATGTAAGAAATAGATACACTCATTTTTTATTTTAATTAAAATAAAAATATATTTTTTGATTTTGTTTTACAGAAATATATTTTTCTGATTTGACGAAATTCAATTGGATGCATATGTAAACAAAAGTTTACATTGTCAAGTGCATGCTACATAATCCTTTAATTTTAGTCTTAATAATTTCCTTATATTTGTCCTTTGATTTAATTTACTTTATTTGAATTTTAAATTTTGAATTAATTACCTTTATTCTCATTGATTATAATAGATTGCAATTGTAAATATATACTTTTAATTGATGTTAAGCAACCAATTATGTCAAAAACTTAAACTGTTGGGTAAGAGGTAAACGAATGATTTTATATCTAGATTCACCAAAAATAAATATTATATTTTAACACACTCCCTCACGGAAGAGTTTTGTTTGGATTTGAAGCGTGGACAATGCACATGAATGACATAAATCGATCTCTGGACCGCTTAGTCATAGAGGCTTTGATCTCATGTCAAATAATCAATTATCCCAAAAGCTTAAATTGTTCAGTAATAGCAAAATGAATGATTTTATATTATATTCTAACAAAATATTTACTTATTTCTCTTCTTTTATAATTGCACAAGTATAATTTCTCTATGAATTATCACTTATCACGTTACTATGTAGCACAAAGTTTTGCCTATAAAAAGAGCAATCATCAATTCAACATATAAGCAACTAAGATAGCCAATAGAACATTAAGAGCAGAAAAATTAAGTACTAGAAAATATGGGGGATTCCTATTCCATCAAAGATGAGCAGGTTAAATTTTCCTCTAATCAAACAGAGGATGGTGCTTGCTTATCAGCACTGCTGCTCAGTACTAATATAGTATACCCTGCAGTTTTGAATGCTGCTATTGAACTCAACTTGTTTGAGATCATAGCTAAAGCAACACCACCTGGTGCATTCATGTCACCTTCTGAAATTGCTTCTCAGATGCCATTGCCAACCCAACACCCAGACTTGCCTAACAGGCTTGAACGCATGCTGCGTTTGCTTGCAAGTTACTCCGTTCTTACTTGTTCCACTCGCATCGCTGAACATGGTAGCACTGAGAGAGTTTATGGACTCTCACAAGTTGGAAAATACTTAGTCCCTGGTGCGAGTATGGGCTACTTGGCTTCATTTGTTTCATTTCTCTGCTATCCACCACTGTTACAGGTTTGGTAAGTGATTTGAGTCCCTAAACATATATATATATATATATATATATATATAATTATTTTTTTACCCCTTTAAAAAAAAATCTTACCCTTGCTTCATTGTTCATAACTTGCAGGTTGAACTTAAAGGAAGCTGTTGTTGATGCTGATAGTGACCGGTTCACGAAACGTCATGGAGTAACCATGTTCCAGTACATGGAAAAGGATCCAAAAATGAACCAAATTTTTAACAAGGCAATGGGCGATCTGTGTGAAACAGAGATGAAAAGAATACTTGAAATCTATACTGGATTTGAGGGAATATCAACATTGGTTGATGTTGGAGGTGGGAATGGACAAAATCTCAAAATGATAATCTCCAAGTACCCTTTGATAAATGGAATTAATTTTGATCTGCCCCAGGTGATTGAAAATGCACCATTGATTCCAGGTATATATCCTGATATTTATCACTCATCAACATGTCAAATGATAGATATAAGCATGCTTCTTACTTCTTCCTTTTCAGTGTTTTATTATTAATTAGTACTATGTATTTGTTAAGGGATTGAGCATGTTGGAGGTGATATGTTTGAAAGTGTTCCACAGGGTGATGCCATAATAATTAAGGTAAGTTTTTGCTACTTGATAGATTTAATTATTTGACCTCATTAATCATAATGTGCTAAATCTAATCAGTATAGTTTTCTGACCTTGTTGGCGTGACTGTAGGCCGTAATCCACAATTGGTCAGATGAAAAATGCGTACAAGTTTTAAGAAATTGTCACAAAGCATTGTCGCCAAAGGGGAAGGTGATTGTTGTGGAGTTAATATTGCCAGAAGAACCAGAACCAACTGAAGAATCCCAACTTGTTTCTAGTCTTGACAATATCATGTTCATCACAGCTGGTGGAATGGAAAGAACTGAGAAAGAATATGAGAATCTGTGCAAGCTCTCTGGATTTTCTAAATTTAATGTTGCTTGTCGCGCTTTCTCGAGTTTGGGAATGATGGAGTTTTATAAATAAGTTGATCAACATGTAGAATCTTAAAATAAAAGTATAAGAGCAGAGTGAGAATTAAGAGTATACAGGTCTAGTATTAAAGTTTTCGTTTATTTCTCTCGTGTGGGGTGCAATTGGGATCCATGTTTATACCCGATGTAATGTTTATGACTTTTATGCACAATGGAATAATCTGACTTTCTTATAATCCCCTAAGAACACTGAAGTATTATATAGTTGCATCTAGTAATGCAATTGGGAGGACTTAATACTAAGATCCTGCATCTTCTTGAGTTATGTACTCCACTAGTCAATTAGTATTATATATGCAGACAAAATTGCATTAATGAAACTGATAATTCTATTCCATGCCTTTCTACCTTCAATTCTTCCAAAAGGTTCACTGCAAGTATTCTAGTATGCCAAGAGGGTGCACCTTCCTTTGCATTGAAATTTGATTCAAATACCTAGGAAGCAAGATGATTTTTTGCAGCAAAAGAGGTCTGCAAAAGCTTTTCTACAACTTTCATTATGGGCTTATCTCAGCTGGGTTTGATACCCATCAGTAATATGATATTTATGAACTGACAATTTTACTTAAAACATATTTTCATTGATAGATTCAAAGGATTGAGAGATTGTAAGAAGGTACTAACCATCTTAAGCATCTACATTACCTTCGAATCACCTCTTTGCACGCAGAAATACGTACCTTAGAATCAGTAGACTAGAATCCCCGTGCCGCATTGCCTCCTAAACTTGTCTGGCAAGTTGTCCTGCTATCAGTACAGAAAAAAATTCATCAGACATAACAAGTCTAAGCTGTTTACCCAAATTCAACATGTGAGCTATATATTAAGAACACTGTGACCCTTTGTTATCTCATTGGATCTCGTTTCTCTATTTGCCTCAGAACGGAACATTTTTCAGTTTCATTTTATTCGATTGGTTACCAAACAGGCTGTTAGACCAAGATGTAGATGCAAACTTCATAAGATAAGGCCAATATAGAAGACTTATCACCCAAAGCCTGGAGTTAATATATATAATTCAGCCTACCTTTAGCTAGAAATATTTGTAGAATGTCAAAATAATTCTAGCTAGAAGAAATGGTAACACAACCTGCATTAATTAGCATTAGTCAAGGAAATTTTACAACCCAATCCAGAAAAAGAAAAAGAAAACATCATAACCAGGTGCATTCATATTTTAAATGGTAGTGAGGGAGTGTGGGTAGAAGAGCTTTCCGTCGCAACATAACTAGCGACGGAATATGCTTTGCGACGAATCTTAATCCGTCACAAAATCCTAGTGAATAATGAGAAATAGCGATGAAAGTTTGAGAGGGATGTTTCTGTCGCAAAGAGTTAGCCTCGGAATATTGTTTGTGACGGAAAACTTCTATCTACATATTTCGTCACTAATTCCTTTTATATTATACCACTATACCAGGATCTTGTGACGGATTTGTTTCCGTCACTATCAAAGAAAGTAGAAAAAAGATAAAAGCGTCACGACTTCAAAAATAAAGAAGTACCGCCAATCCTCATCACTTGGAGTGGCGATACATATTACGTTTGAGAGAGCTTATTTGAACTTATCTGATAGCATAAACGCTTGTGTAAGTGTTTGAGAGAGCTTATGCAAACAACTTATGACCTACCATAAGTTATTTTGAGCTTATTTTAATAAGCTACTCGTGATAGCTTATGAAAAAAAGCTTATGCTAATAAAGCTTATTTTTAATTTACTTTAATAAAAAATTAAAGTAACTTATGAATAAGCACTTATGTCATAAACGCTTATGGTCACTTATGACCATAATCACTTGATTAAGTTGTTTTCCCAAACGGGACCTAACTTGACATTTAAAAAAAGTTGCACTTCTTTGATAATTATTTGTATAAATTATGTGAAGAAAACCTTCTTATTTATTTTTGTCATTTTTCTTCTTTAATCAATAGTACGAGGGAATTAGTAATAAAAAATGTTAATTCTAAATACGTATTTTAGCGTAGCTACGACTTAACGACGACAGTTAAAAATGGCTGCTAAGTTGTATATGGATTAGATGTTCGCTATAAAAAAGCATGACAAGAAATATAACCCATCACTCATTAGTCATTAGTAATAGTCCATGGAATTAGAAGAAGTTATAAACTTACGAGAATTAAGTTACATTTTAGAACTTTAGAACCTAACCACTCTTTTCTCTCAAAAATCTGCTTCTTATTATTATACTATATACAATACACAATTATATACTACCAAAAAGCCCTTCACTGGGTACTATGATTCCACTTGCGGGTTGACAGTTCTGGAATTATAACCATGGGTTTTGAAATTAAGGTGGGAGCCGTATAGCTAAGTGCCTTTGATGGCTAGCCTACAGAATTTTTGCTGGTTGGAATTGAGAATAAATTGCTGGTTGTATTTGATTGGGTTGTTGGTTAAACAGTGGATGTTTTGGATTTGTTTCTGGGACTGGTTGACTGGTTGTTATTTAGTTTGTGTGTGCTTTTCTTGCTTTGCTGCTTGTATTTGCTTTTATGCTTTTATTTTCCTACTAATTTATATTAAGGATTGGAGTACCTTGTACTTTCTTTTAATGCATTCTTTGGCTTATTATGAAAAAAACTTGCAAAACAAAAAAAAAGTTTTGCCTATATAAAGAACACTCTAGAGTAACTGCCAATGCCACTTAACTACTTAAGCAAGCAAGTAGAACATTAAGAGCAGTACTTGAGCTAAAAGTAGTCAAAATGGGAGATTCCTATTCCACCAAAGATGAGCAGTTCAAAACTTCCCCTGAACAAACAGAGGATGCTGCTTGCTTATCAGCAATGCTGGCCTGTACCAATATAGTATACCCTGCAGTTCTGAATGCTGCAATTGAACTCAACTTGTTTGAGATCATAGCTAAGGCAACACCACCTGGTGCCTTCATGTCACCCACTGAAATTGCTTCTAAGATCCCAACCCAACACTCAGATTTACCAAACAGGCTTGAACGCATGCTGCGTTTGCTTGCAAGTTACTCCATTCTTACTTTCTCCACTCGCACCACTGAACATGGTAGCACTGAGAGAGTTTATGGGCTCTCCCAAGTTGGAAAATACTATGCCCCTGATGAAAGTCAGGGCTACTTGGCTTCCTTTGTTCCATTTCTCTACTATCCACCACTGCTACAGGTTTGGTAAGTGCTTTTAGTTCATAATTACTTATGCTAGTTCACATGCTAAATTCTCTTGCTTCATTGTTCATAACTAAATTTATTTTCAGGTCGAACTTCAACGAAGCGGTGGTTGACGAAGACATTGATGTGTTTAAGAAACTTCATGGTGTGACCAAGTACCAGTACATGGAAAAGGATCAAAAAATGAACCAAATCTTTAACAAGGCAATGGTCGATATCTGTGCAACAGAGATGAAAAGAATGCTTGCAATATATACTGGATTTGAGGGAATATCAACATTGGTTGATGTTGGAGGTGGACATGGACAAAATCTCAAAATGATAACCTCCAAGTACCCTTTGATAAAGGGTATCAATTTTGATCTGCCCCAAGTTATTGAAAATGCACAATTGATTCCAGGTACCCTGATCAAGTATATAATGTTTTATATAAGAGTAATGAAATATGAAAACACACATTTTACTATACATATAACACACACATACTTCTCTAGCGATTATTAATGGTTGCAAACATTAACGACTGTTAAAGACTGCCGCTACACTGTATGTCGAAATGATGTCAACCAAAAGCTTATATTGGGGCATCATTTCCGTTTCTCTAATTACCATGAACATGTGAAATGATAGAAGTTTTTTTTATAGGCAAATGTTAGTTGTTAGTAAATTAATTCATCCTTAGGGTTCGAACCCTTGACTCTTCACCCTTCATTCCTCTCAATCCTTATGTCCTCTAACTCTTACCATTTAAGCTAACTCTCGGGACATGTGAAATGATATAAGTATACTTATTTTTTTAGTAATGTATTGTTTAAGGGATTGAGCATGTTGGAGGAGATATGTTTGCAACTGTTCCCCATGGTGATGCCATAATACTCAAGGTAAGTAAGTACTATATACATATTAAATACCAATATATCTAACTCATTACTTGTGATTGATAGATTTAATTATCTAACCTCATTATATGATGCTAACAACAAACCTTTTAATTTCTTGACCTTGTTGATATGACTGTAGGCTGTGTGCCATAATTGGTCAGATGAAAAATGTGTAGAATTTTTAAGCAATTGTCACAAAGCATTGTCACCAAAGGGGAAGGTGATTGTTGTGGAGTTTATATTGCCAGAAGAACCAAAAGCAACTGAAGAATCCCAACTTGTTTCTAGTCTCGACAATATCATGTTCATCACAGCTGGTGGAAGGGAAAGGACTGAGAAACAGTTTGAGAATTTGTGCAAGCTCTCTGGATTTTCCAAATTTCAAGTTGCTTGTCGCGCTTTCTCTACTTTAGGAGTGATGGAATTCTATAAATAGGTTCATCACTCTAACCAACCTCAAATATAAATAATTTGATATTAGGTAATCAACAATATTTAAGAACAAAAATTTAAATAAATTTTTATAAATGATAATGTTGGTCCACTTAAAATTGAATTATTTATTAATTCCGAAGAATAAGTTAGAGAACTCTTAAAAGTTATGGTAATAGAGTAAAAGTGATAATAATGACCTTTATATGAGGCCAAAGTTACTTCTTGTACTTTTTTTTTTTTTTGCTTAATAATGACCTTTATATGAGGCCAAAGTTACTTCTTGTACTTTATGCTTTGATGTGATATGTGATATGATGTAATTTTTCCAGTGTTATTAGTGAGTTCTTAATCTGTTAGTTCTCTACTGAACTACTTAATTAATCTAAGTTATTGCCTGCTGCGGGTTGTTGCTTGCACTTGTGCCTCTGTCCGGCGCACACTCGACTTGATCTTGGAATGGTTTATAGGAAATTTCTTCAAGAAAATTCATTTTGATCTTGGTGGAAGTAATTATATTGGTGTTTACGGTGATATTTGGTAAACAAACATTCTCCAATTTCGATTGGAAAAAGTTTAAGATTAGGGGTTCTTTTGAGAAAACGTCTTGCCAAAGTGTTGTGTGCAAATGGTGTTTTTCGACAAACGAGAATGAACGGGTGAATTTGCAAAGAAAACAAGTAATTTATAAAGTCTGGAAACTGAATTTCATTAATCAAAGTGCAAAGTACAAGAAAAGCAAGTCGAAAAACAAAGGAAAATTACATCAAATGAGAAATCGACAGGAAAACAAAACAACAAGTTTGAATACACTAAATGCAGGAATCGTAAATGGCTAGTTCTGCAACATACTCCTTCATCGTCACGTTAGGCTCTTGAAGTCTCTTTAATGCTGACATGTGAGTTTTTTAGTGAGTTTTTTGGAGTTGAGTTGGGAGCCCTTTTTCTGAATGATCTTCTCCTATTTACAGTGTTTCATTGTTTCACATGTCCTTGGCGGGTTTTTCCTTCTGCTGGGTGTGTTAGTGGGCTTGAGGGTCCACGATCTCATACTTGCTCCAGAAGCTTCTTGCAACGTGGGAAAGGACATGCATCTCAACCGCTTGCCTGCATCGTGAGTGACCTGCGTCGTGGGTGAAGGCGCACGCTCTTAACCGTTTCCTTGCATCATGGGTGAGTGCATGTGCTCTTAACTGCCCACTTCTCTTGTAACTGCTTCAAGCGTTGTGGTTGTCGAATTTCACGATCAGCCCTTGCCAGTTTCTAACTTAAGATTTTCCATGATTTCCTTTTGTCAAATTTCGATAGATGTCGACAATTTTTCCTGGGTGGAATTTCAAATTAACAATTGGTATACAATATCTTACAATGGTGGGCACTATTATGAATATACAAAATTAACAACAACATTTTTAAACAAAAATGACAAAAGACTAACACTGATATTAGAAAACTAAATCCTAACTTTGATTATTTAAAATTTAGGAAGCATAAAATTAAAAACCAAATAGAGCCTTAGTTACTCACTTTATTAATTTTTTAAAAGTGTTAAATTCTTCAGATTTCACTTTTCTAAATCGTGTGTCATAGTGATTAGACAATAGTAAAAATTGCATGTATGTAACTACGCCTTAGTTTCATCCATAAAATTCATTTTATTATGTTTTCTTTTCAATTTTCATTGATAATATTTAATTTTTTTATTTTTTTTAAAAAGCAAAAATATTAAAAATTGTCAGATAAATCATAGCACACCCTTCAAAGGGAGGCAAACCCAACAAAAAGATGGACACAAAACTTCCAAAGGAAAAAAAAGGCCAAAACCCATCAAAACGCTAGAAATTACAAGATCCAAACACAAAGAGCTACAAAAGGTTGCACGAAAAGAAAGGCCTAAGAAACCAGACAACGAACATCTTGAAGAAAGAAAAAAAGATAACCACGAAAAATAAAAACCCCAAACCCTTGTAACTAGCCATAAAACATGGGTGTGTAGCACCTTGGTACTACGCTAAAGTAATAATTGCATGTTGTTGGTCTCATAAAAAACCATACCAAGCTTCTTTGATGTGAATATGACAAAACCGAAGTGAAATTTCAGCCCTTGTTTCCTCAGATGTTGAACAAAAAACCTTTGTCAGCTTGCTAAGATGCTCGAAGAGACCTCTCTAACTTAGTGGTAACCCAACGAGTCTAAAATGTCATGAACGGAGTGGTACACAACAATGCCCAAAAGCTTGAAGCGGTGCCAACCCCATCACACTTCCTGTTGTATTCCTCTGCTATCTCACCGCCACCATCCCCTTCTACCAACTCCTTCAAGTCCTGCTATATATAGCCACAAACTGTCGTCGTCACCCCTTAAGCGGCCAAGGGACTTGAAACCCTTGTAGAGTCTCTTGAACATATCATTCTATATTCAATGTTTGAATTAATAATAGGATCCATCCTTAATAGTACCATTCATTTCAAAAAACAAATATAATACCAATGACCAAAGTTAAAATCCTTATGTTTTGTTTCATATACAAATTAAAATAGTTCATACACATTTTTCTTTCATCCTATTTATATCAGTTTTTTCTTCTTATTTTGTCACTTCTCTTCTTTATATTTCTAAAGTAAAAGATGAAAATAGAGCTTGAAAACACCATTTTCTAATTTAAAATTAAGCTGACACTTTCTTGGAGGTTAATTAAAACATTTTTCCAAGATTCGAGTTTTCTATTTATAATTTGGTTGTCTGTGTTGAAGAATGTGGAGACACGTGCTTGCTATATTTTAGAAAGAGCTCCAACGTACTCATCGCTAACTTATATTTTGATATCTAATCAATCTCTTACAATTTTTCGAAGGTTAATATCATATATCATTATATTTTCTCTTTGTTTTTCATTGACAACTATTGTTTAAATTAAGAATAATTCTAAACCATCCTAGTTAATTCTCTTATATATCCTTCAACTAATAAAATGGAAAATATATTGATATGTATTTTTAATACTTTTATGATGTCAAATTAACGTAATGGTTGAAGCATTTGTACGCCTGTTTCCAGTAAATTAACGTAGATAGTCCCGGTCTCCCGGGTGGTGAGCCGTTCGTTAATTTGGTTAAAAAAAGTTGAAGAAACCTTCTGTAACTAGATCTAGATGTAAACTCACATGTTGTGTGGGAGATATATATATTAGAAATGTCAATTAATGTATATAAATTTTATATTATAATATATATAACTCAAAATGAATAAAAAAATTGTATTCATTTTTATATTAATTTCGACTTGGGGGTGGTGAAAACTTAAGATCTCTCAAGAGTAAGACACTTAAAGATGAGAGAAAAGAAGAGAAGAGGTAGAATAAACAATAAATATGATGAGTGTAGTATGAAAAAAAGAGATTTATGCACAGTTGGGTGGTGACTGGTGAGGGTGCTATCTATTGGGTGATGTAAGGTTTTTTCTCTTTAGAAGGGAACTCACTTGCGAGAGGTTATTTCCAAAAATGTTTACTCAATAAAAGTTGCCTTTTTGCTGTTAAAAAAATATGAAAAAAGAGATAAAGAGAAAAATATAATATTTATGAAATATACACACTCTTCACTATTGGTTTTTGAAAAATAAAATTGAGGGAAGAAAATAAAATTGTACTTAACTAATAATTGACAAAAAAAATTTTTGGTACATATTGACAAATTTATTTAATGACACTAATGTGTATAACTTTCATTCATATTCATTTATGTATTATGTAGCCGACAACAACGCGTAGACATAAAATTTTGCAATTTTAACTGGTTGCGATTTTTAACTGGTGCAAACATTAGCGACACTTTCTTACTGTGGCTAATGTGTATCAGTTTACAAGTATAATTTCTCTAGAGTTTAATTTTGATGCACCGACGGTGTAAAGTTTTTTTACACCGTCAACCAATCAGATTTCAAGGATGTGAGAAAATCTCTCTTTTCATTTAATTTCATTAATTGACGTGGCATATCCTTGAAATCTGATTGGTTGACGGTGTAAAAAAACTTTACACCGTCGGTGCATCAAACTTTTTCTCATTTCTCTATCAATACAAAGTCATTGTAATGCAAGTTTTGCCTATAAAAAGAGCACTCATCAATTCAACATATAAGCAACTAAGAAAGCAAATAGAACATTAAGAGCAGAAAAATTAAGTACTGGAAAATATGGGGGATTTCTATTCCACCAAAGTTGAGCAGCTTAAATTTTCCTCTAATCAAACAGAGGATAGTGCTTGCTTATCAGCAATGCTGGCCAGTACCAATATAGTATACCCTGCAGTTTTGAATGCTGCTATTGAACTCAACTTGTTTGAGATCATTGCTAAGGCAACACCATCTGGTGCATTCAAGTCACCCTCTGAAATTGCTTCCAAGATCCCAACCCAACACTCAGACTTGCCTAACAGGCTTGAACGCATGCTGCGTTTGCTCGCAAGTTACTCCGTTCTTACTTGTTCCACTCGCACCACTGATAATGGTAGCACTGAGAGAGTTTATGGGCTCACAGAAGTTGGAAAATACTATGTCCCTGATGAGAATAGGGGCAACTTGGCTTCACATGTTTCACTTCTCTGCTATCCAGCATTGTTACCGATTTGGTGAGTGCTTTTAGTTCCTAAATCCTTATCATATGTAATATAGGAATTCAGATCTATTGTATTCGAGGGTTACTGTAGTCAAGTTTTGCATTTCCGTAACTTGAACTTTCAGAAGCTATATTCACTTCTGGAAAGTTCAAGTTCCGGAAGTAAATTTGTTATGCTTCCGGAACACAACCCGAAGTGAAAATAGCTTCCGTGCAAAACTTGACTGCAGGGAGTGCAGGTACCAATGGCTGTGGTGAATCCAAATCCACAACCGGAAGTGAATCTTACCCTTTGCTTCATTGCACATAATTTCTTTCCAGGTTGAACTTCAAGGAAGCGGTAGTTGATGAAGACGCTGATCTGTTCAAAAAACATCATGGAATAACCATGTACCAGAACTTGGGAAAAGGATCCGAAAATGAACCAAGTTTTCAACAAGGCAATGATCGGTATCTGTGCAGTATTTATGAAAAAAGTAGTTGAAATCTATACTGGATTTGAGGGAATATCAACATTGGTTGATGTTGGAGGTGGAAATGGACAATATCTCAAGATGATCATCTCCAAGTACCCTTTGATCAAGGGAATTAATTTTGATCTGCCTCAAGTGATTGAAAATACACCATTGCTTCCAGGTACCCTGCTATATAATATAATGTTTCATCAAATATCAACCTGTCAAATTATATAAACAATTAAGCATAGTTCTATATTCCTGTCAAATTCTTGTTAAGGGATTGAGCATGTTGGAGGAGATATGTTTGCAAGTGTTCCACAGGGTGATGCAATAATACTAAAGGTAAGTTTTTGGCTACTTGATAGATTTTATTATAATGTGCTAAGTCTAATCACTAATGTTTTCTGATCTTGTTGACATGACTGTAGTCTGTACTCCACAATTGGTCAGATGAAAAATCTGTAGAAAATTTAAGCAATTGTCACAAAGCATTGTCACATAATGGGAAGGTGATTGTTGTGGAGTTAGTGTTGCCAGAAGAACCAGAACCAACTCAAGAATCCCGAACCATTTCTAGTATCGACAACATCATGTTTATCACAGCTGGTGGAAAGGAAAGAACTGAGAAAGAGTTTGAGAATCTTTGGCAAACTCTCTGGATTTTCTAAAGGCTTAATACATCAGAAGGCCCCTGAAATTGTAAAGGGAATCAATTACAGGGCCTGAAAAATTTTCGCATCAAATTGGGTCCCTATAATTTATTTTTTAATCCAATTAAGGACAAAGTGGGTCAGCTGATGATGTGTCTTAATTTTTTCACTCTCACCTTTTCCACGTGGCTTTTTTATTTTTTTTAAATCTGAATAATGCCACATGTTATGATTAATTGAAAATCATTATCAATTCCTAATTAAATCATCTCAGCTCCAATTAAGCCTTAATTAACTCATCTCACCCCAATTAAGCTCCAAACCCCAACTGCAAATACCACCAAACCCAGAATCAAACCAAAAGAACCCAAAATCAAACCAAGAGAACCCAGACGTTCCACACCTCACAAGTCTTGGATCGAACCCAGATTCCGTTTACGGCGAAGGATTGAAGAAGGGTAACGAAACTATGAGACAAAGACTCTACACTACACTACACTTGAACCCATCTTACTGGGTTCATATCTCTCATACTTAACATCATAGCTTGACTAATGTTTATTCCATTTGCCAAAGCTTAAGGACATGAGGCGACCCATAGTCAACAATCTGCTTAAATCTTTGAGAGCTAAGCTCCTATATGTTTGTCTTGCTTCTACAAAATCATTTTCAACTACCTTCTGCACTTCTGATCCAACAGAGTGTGGAAGTTGTCGTACAGTAGCTAAATACCACCTCAAAGCTTCTAAAGCTTCCACCAACATCATCTTCAACACATCATAATCATAAAAAAAAACACAATCCAAATTTGCAAAGAAAAACTCAAATCTTCAAACGACATTGTCACACCCACACCAAGCCACCACCCCCAATCACCAACAATCCCCATAGAACCCCAAAACCCCATCCCAGATCTCCATGGTTGCGACGACGATGAAGCTTTTCCCCAGAGAGAGAAAGCGAACACAGTAAGAGAGAGAAGGAGAAAGAGAAGTGGAGAAGAGTTTGGAACAATGTAATCGAAACCCAAAATCAATAATCTTGCTCCAGGCTGAGGTCGAGGTAGAGGCTAGCCGTGGTGGTGCAGATCGGAGGAGGAGGCGTTGATGTCGAGGTAGAAGCTAGCGGCGGTGGTGGCGGGATTACTCTCCTTCCCTTCTTCCTTCTCTTCTGCGTTCTTCTTCCTTCTCTTGCAGCTTTTTCCCCTTCCAGATTAGGTTAGTTAGGTTTAGTTTTAAGGTTTAATTAGAATAACTTTTATTTTTATTGAAATGAGATGAAATTAAAAATAAATGAATAACATTAGTTTCTAATTAAAGAAAAAGATAAAAGCCACATAAATTAAGTTTTTGAATTTTTCAATTAAAAAAAATTAAAATGCCACGTGGAAAAGCTGAGTAGGCTACACTTCAGCATCAGACACACTTTGTCTTTAATTGAATTAAAAAAAAATTCTTAGGGACCCAATTTGATGCAAAAAATTTTCAGGCCCTGAAATTAATTCCCTTTACAATTTCAGGGACCTTCTGAATGTATTAAGCCTTTTCTAAATTCAATGTTACTTGTCGCTCTATGTCCATTATTGGAGTGATGGAGTTTTACAAATAAGCTTTTTGCCTTCTGGTCTATCCAATTGTATTCCAACAAAATTTGTATTCCAATAAAATTTGTACTCCAATAAAATATGTACTCCAAGAGGCTACACCTTTAAAACATAAAATCGGGTGAAGATCATTTTCCTATTTAAAATTCAGCTTACACTTTCTTGGAAGTTAATTGAAACATTTTTCCTAGAATCGATTTCTAACTTCTTTGACTGTGTTGAAGAATGTGGAGACATGTGCATGCTTTGCCATTTATATTTTAGAAAGAGCTCCAACTCATCGTGTGGGAGATAAAATAAAGATGTCAGATAATTTATTTAAATTTTATATAATATATATATATAACTCATAATGAACAAAATAAATTTTTGTATTCAATTGCTTGATTAATTCTTACCTGTGTATAGTGAAGACTACTTAAGGTTTTCAGTGAGACACTTAAGAATCAAACTTTCCTCCTAGAGGTTGTAATAGTATAAGAATATTTTGTGCTGATGATTATTATAAAAAAGTTGCTTCATTATTTCTAATTATTCTTAATTTCAGAATTAGTAATAAAATATGGTTTAAAAGAATTATTTCAACATTAGAATTTTCTTTATTGTTAATTAAATTGTCTCAATGTTCATAGAATAAAACAATTGGTAGATATCCATAAAGTGCATACACCTAATAAATATTTAGAGCGAGAAAAGAAGATAAAAAGCGAGAAAAAACAATGAATATGATGAATGTAGTACGAAGAAAAAAGAAAATTATAATTTTCGTGAAATATACACACTAGTAATAAGAGCTATGGGACATGCATGTGGGTTGGGTGGAGGAGATTTAAAGATCGATCCCTGACAGGTGCAATTTATCTTTTTCCAATGTAAAAAAAATTCTAATACATAAATTAAACTCTCCGGTCTCTGTTTGTGCATACTAATAATTGACAAATGTATGTAATGACACTAACTGTATTTCTTTCATTCATAATGTATTACTTAATTGGTAGACATAAGTTCAATGAAGGTTAGCTCAAATGGTGAGAGATAGGGGACACGAGGGTTTGAGAGGGTAAAGGGTGAAGGGTCCAAGTTTCGAACTCTGAGGATGACTAATTTATTAACATTACTAACAACTAATATTTTCCTATCAAAAAATAAAAAATTAGTAGACATAAGATTTTGCTAATGGTTCATCCAACACATCATTATCGGCCTTTTTTAAACTTGTGTAAATATTAGTGACAATTTTTAGCGACAGTTAGACAGTTAAAAATTATCGCGAATGTCGTATATCGGATGGACGTACTGTCCAACTAGAGTTGTATGTTTACTTATCAGGACTTAATATAATTGCAAAAAAACTCAACTTTGTGATGGTAATAAATCCGTAACTAATACAAGTAAATTTACCTGCGGTTTTGTATGAAAAGTTTTTTTTTTTTTTTCTGAAAGGAGAATGAATATATTGATAGATAATAATTAAGCTTGAGACCAACCTTCTCAAGTAGGTGAGTTGATACAATAGAAAAGAATTAGTTTTATAGTACTTAGTGTTAGAATTAGTGACGATACTAATTTTCTTGTTGTATAATTTTCCAATGCAACAAAAAAAATAACAAAAAAAATAATTAGTGATGGTAGTGACGGAAATTTCCGTCACTAAGTAATCCAGCTTTAATACCATCACAGACATTAGTTTCGGTACGAGAGGATGAACTTTCATTTGGTATAAGATGTATCTTATTAGAATAATTTTAATTTTGTTCATTCATAATTAGATCTAACGGTTATAATTTATTCATATATTTTCATATAAAAAATTATTCTCATAAGATATATCCGCTCATTTTAGTCAATTTAGTTACAGTAGCCTTTATTACTGGTGTTGAATGTTTTTTTTTTATAGGTAAATGCTAGTTGTTAGAAATGTTAGTAAATTAATTTCTCATTCAGGTTCGAACCCGGGACCCTTCACCCTTCCTCTCACCCAACCATTATGTCTCTAACTCTTACCACTTGAGCTATCTTTCGGAGACACCGGTGTTATATGTGATGAATTCTTCACATGATGACATGATGTTCTTACTTGGCTTTTCTGCTCAATACTGAATTTTTCCCATTGTTTTGTATCTTTTTATTGCTTTTTTTTGTGTGTAGGGTTTGTGTCCCTGCGAGTACGGCCGGCCCAACACTAAATGAGGTATAAAACAAATTTTAAAGTGAGATTTTTTACCTAAAAAAGTTTTTAGTAAATTTTTTTTTGGGATCTTCTTTACTTACCAAAAATAATTTTGTGGCCATTTTTTTACTTAGTCATTTTTTTTTGGGCCTAAAACCCTTGTTTGTGTGGCTTTACCCTTAAACCGACCCTGACTATGTGGTTTACTTCTTTTTGATCCGCTCTATATGTCTGAGGAAAGACAATGGATAAAATGAAAAGTATTGAGTTATGGTAAAAAGTTGTATGTGAATTGATTTTACTTTTTCTTTTTCTATACTTTCATATTTAGTTGGAATGCATTTGTAAACATAAAATATCCATGCAGTTGCTTTGCTTTCCTTTTGTTTTATTTTATTATACATGCATGTCTGATGTCTCCTTTCTTTGACTCTCGAGGTTTATATAACTTGGTTAAATTTAGTAATTGTATAGTCTTTAGGGTTAAACATCATATTAGTCCCTGTCTTTGTGTCGCCGTCTGATCTAGGTCCCTCGTCGGAAAAATTATTGTAAATGGTCCTCATGTTTGAAATATTTTTGGAGCGGATCCTCGCCGGAGGTCGGAGCTCCGGTGAATGCTTAAATGACATGCTGACTGGGATCAAAATGCTTATGTGGATTTTTAAACAAAAAAAATAAAAAATAAATTACACATCATAAAATTTAAAAAATAAAAAAAACCCAAATTACCCCAAATTAATTAATTAAAATTAAACTTATTAAGTAAAAAATTAAAAACCCCAATTCTCCTAATACCTATTTTAATTCTGTCAAAACATCATCTTTCATTCTTCTTCATACTTGCTATTGTGAAACATGGAACAAAAGGACAAAAAAATTCTTTCTAATTGCCGATAGGCTAAACCCCATTCAATTTGTGCTGGTGAATGAAATCCCAAATTAAAACTTGTTATTGATTCATCTATTTCATGGTCCTTGGTGAATCTAATTCAGTTATAGCAATTCCCTGCACTGACACAATCAAAGCCATCAAATTTGTCTTCTGCACTTTCCCAGCATCCAAACAAGATATGCAGAACCTGTGCAGATGGGGAAAATCGCAAACCATGGGTGCGAACGGGTACCTTGGTGAGTCCAAACGAATCAAAATGAGAGAGCCCTCAACCTCTCCTCTTCCACTTCGCACGACAGAGCCCTCAACCTCTTTCTCGGCCTTCGATTCACATTTCACAGCAACACCAAGCGGTTGTTTGGTCTGGGTTCTTCTGGGTTTTGCTTCCATGCTTTTCATCTTCTCCTTCTCTCATAAACTCAGATCCAAACTTAGATTGGGGGGATTTCGGTTGGGGGTTGGGGTTTTGGTTTGGTTCCGATTGCAGGTGGGGTTGGGGTGGTTCCGATTGCAGGTGGGTGGGGGTTGGGGTTGAGGGGGTGTGGGTGCGGGTGAGGTTTGAGGGTGAGGGTGAGGGTGAGGGTGAGGGTGAGGTTGCAGGTGGGTGAGGGTGAGGGTGAGGGTGGGTGAGGCCGTGAGTGAGGTTGCAGGTGGATGGTAGAAGATGATGATGATATTCTGGAAAATGATTCTGAGTTAGGGGATGGAGAAGAACTTAGATATGAACCCTAAATTGGTAGGGATAATTGAGAATTTGGGGTTAATTTGTGGAATTGAAATTAATCTGGGAAGGAAATGAATTTGTTAATTAATTATGTTTAATTTTAGTTAATTAGATTAATAAAACTGACATGTAATTTTTTTTTTTTAATTTTTTTTATAATCCACGTCACCTCATTAAACCCAGTCAGCATGTTATTTAAGCACTCGCCGGAGCTCTGACATCCGGCGAGGATCCGCTCCAAAAATATTTCAAACATGAGGACCATTCACAATAATTTTTCCGGCGAGGGACCTAGATCAGACGGCGACACAAAGACAGGGACTAATATGATGTTTAACCCTAGTCTTTATATAAACATATATATGTGTGTCTTTACTAAAATTTCATATGTGGAAGCGATCAAACGTGCTTGACATTGCAAGAAGAGCCGTGATCACTAATAAGATCCGTAAGATCCGTCAGCATTAAACACCAAGAAGATTGCACAAGTACGTTTCTTAAATAATTTTACAAGTATATCACCCTTAGAAATCTCATATTGGCTAGAGATAATATAATGTAAATAGTCTTTATAAGCGTAGAGCAACCCTCACCTCTTGAGTTAATTTTTGGGTTGATCGAGTTAGGTCTCCCATGTTTTAATATGGTATGAGAGCATATCATAAATCCGTCTGTTAGTAAAAACCTCTCATATTTGGCCAGTAAAGACCTCTCATATTTGGGCAGTTGTGCAGATGTCCATATAGGGCAAAACTAAATGTACCATCCTCACACATTTCTTCACCATCCTCATTTGTTGAAAATGACTGAAATACTCCTAACTGTTTACACTCTTCACCATCTCCATTCTCTTCACAACGTAGCGCAAACTAGTTTGCAAAAGCTAAATAATTGATTACTGCAAATTAGAATAAGATAGTTTATTTCTGCATTTTAGTTTGTGGTATGTTGATTTTATACATACCGCAAACTAAAATACAGTAGTTTAATATCTTATTCTAGTATACGGTAGTCAATTATTTAACTTCCTCAAACTAGAATGCGGTACCTTTATTGAGTTACATAAAACTACCGCATTCTAGTTTACTGTATATACTAAATCACAACATACAACAAACTATTTTGCGGAGGCTAATTAATTGACTGTCACAAACTAGAACACGATTGTCACTTTTCGTGAATTTGCATACCGTAACTAGGAGATGGCAGGACAAAATGTGTACATTTAGCTTCCTCAAAATTTTCTCCGGAATGTAACTAAAATCCAAAAATAGCTTCCGCATAACTATCTGCATAACACCAAGTAATCATACAGTAGCTCAAAAACATGGGAAGAGAGAAGATGAAGACTTAAGGGAGGGACGAAGTTTTATGTAAGGATAAGAGGAAAGAGGTAGACATTAAATTTAACAACTCATCCATACGTGAAAATGAAACATTTGAATAATTAAATCAATGAGATAAGAATCACAAGTCAGGTTTCTAACATGAGTACCAATGACCTATCAAAATTTTCTACATACATAACATAAGACCCTAGTATAGAATCTAGAAATGAAATATGAGCTGAAGCTGTAGTTGTAGTAGTAGAAATAGTGGAAGTGATGGTCAGAGTGTCAATTTGATGCTTTGCTTGTCTCCAGGCAGGGCATAAATGAATTCTGTCACAAATGGTTGGATACTAGAGATATTATAAAACATAACCACAAAAATTATGTTCGATGGATGACACAGCAGCACTTTGGCACGAACTTCGACTAACACTTTGCTTCCGTGGAAAACACCTTGTGCTGAATCCTCAAAAGTCACTGAACTATATGGCCAACAGAGATCACAACTTCAACAGAAATGAAAGAGACTGGCCAAGTAGAATCATATCAAAGCCAAAGAGTAAAAAACAAACTCGCTTTATTCTGTTTCTTTTTGATGCGTATTCTTCTTCTCGTCCACCCTATGACGGAATAACTTGGCTATGTGTCTCCTTTCACAGTCCTGGGCATCAAAACAAGAAAAAACATTAAATTTAGTACTTTCATCCTACCCCCACAGTATCAACTAAGTGGAAACTGGAAAGCAGCTATCTATATATGAAGTTATGTTTAACGTTCTTCACCTTGAACATATTAAGATGAAAAGGTTTATCAGGATTCATCCTCCTCAGCTTCTGATAAGTATATGCAAAACTCAACTGATCACGGGGAGTAAATCGGTCGACTTCGTTGAACCAAAGACAGGAGAACAAATTCGACATTGGGGTGTGCGCTCTGATAATAAAAGAACCTTCTGGTACATCTGTGAGAAGAATATATACATGAGTCAGTTAGTGGCATTACATTTAATCAACAACTTTGAGAATTGAAAGGAGAGAAACCCTTCAAAGAACATACTGCTTGGAAGAAGCTTGTTAGGATCTGATGCGTTAAATCTTTGCAGTCCATCAGCCTGGTAGAATGCAAATTGTTGATCTATAACCGTGTGATTAAACTTGTTCAATTTCTTGTTCCGTGCTACCTCTTCCCACACGCAATGCCGATCGTAGTGATTGGATATTGCAAATTCATAACCCTTTCGCCACAAGAAGTACTCCAAGATCAGTAAAGGATCAAGCTGCAGCCGCAATTTGCTATCCAACCAAATTGAATACCTGAAACAAATTTGAAAGAATTGCAAAGGCATAAAATTATTGAACATATAAGAAAATCAATAATATCAATAATAAACCTCCTTAAGATTTCAGATAGCTATCTATCATTTTATAGAACACTACATCAAAAAGAGGTTTATACACCTCCAACGTACAAAAAGAACATTTGAATACACAATTAGTTTCAACAAGTATAATGAAGCCTTAATCCCAAATATCTTCATACCCATAAATTAATAATAAAAGGATATGATACTCCACATGAATACTCATTCACCGTTCAACCCCCCATCAAGGATTCATCACCCAGTAACCTTCGTGCAATTATTGATTTTATCGACAATGATACTAGTCATCTATATTACTGTCATACTTTTAAGTTTCCACATTACCGTCCTCTTTCCAATACTAACTAGTTGGTCCAATAAAAGAATCAAAACCACCTAAAATAAAACTTCACCGCTCAAACTTAAATTAAAGTGATACATCATCAACATATCTTTCTTGGTTTATAGTGCCAATGAGAAGTTACCGTGATTAAAACACGATTCAAATTAACATTGTCAAGAATCAAAAGAACAACACATGTCAGATTCGATTCAATCTCACCTGGCAAATGGAAAAAGTCGATGTGGCAATAACTTAGGTATTTTGCCCACCCTCCGCATATCGTCATAAGGTAGATTCTTCACTACCACTAACTTCCAAAAGCCAATGAAACCCGATCTATCAGGTGCATGACCTTCAGCAGTAAGTGTTCGTACTGTAATTTCATCAGTAAACATGACAAAGCAGACATTTTTCTTTGACAAACGAGAAACCTGAAATCCCAATGACTTGCATTAATATAACAGAACATGCTTGATAACAATTGCATCTTCAGTTGATGATTCACGAACATAAGAAAGGTGAGAAATGATTATCAGTTGGTAGGTAAATGCATAAACTTGAGTATGCAAAAAAATCTTTTTTCCCTTTTTCACAGGCAACATACAAAATCGAAGGAGCATTGAGTGTTTATTTTTCATCATTTGTGAAGCCAAACATTTGATAACCAACTCTCACAGGGAACTTATTTTCCCTTACAGTATGTTATGTGCTGTAAACATTTTTGTCAATGATGAATATTTGCTGTAAGCAAAGATAACATTCCAGTCAATTTTCATATATTTGCTTAATATCTCATTGTTAAGGAATCCATCTCTCTCTGTTTGCCTTCTACAGTACGACACATACGTACAAACATAAGAAGGTTGTTACCATCTTCACAAGTGCATCAAAGCGGGGTGTAAGCCCAGAAACGAAGGACACAACCATCTAAACTACAACCTATCATGTCAGATTAAACAAACAGTAAATACCTCAAGCATGCATATGCTTACGACCATGCTAAAATGCAAACAGTTGGTATCAATTTCTGGAGAGACTTTGGGCAATGTCATAATCAAAATTCATGACTAGATTTGGATTAGAATAATTGTAGATGCAGCATAAAGTAGAATGTGCTACAATTTTTTTAATGGAAATCAGAAAACAATAAAAATTTATTTGAAAAATCACACCAAGTGATTCTTAATCTCTAAACACCTCTTGAACCCCACAAACAGAAATAAATGATAAAGCACAACCCATTACCGTTTTCGTGCCTGGGTTCCTCAAGCGATCAGAATTTCCAAATATGCATGAAATCACAGCAATATGGCATCTGCTAATGTAACTTGCATCATTTTCTGCCAAGTCAAATCCAGTGCTAGGAGACCCTTCAGGACCATTAATAAAACCGCAGTTTATTTTCTGATCACGTGCCAAAAATGAGTTTTCTCTCTCTTCTAAGCTCTGATGCCCTGCAAATCTGGGCAACCAATGCTCTTCTCCCGGGGGCTTCTCTTCTGTCTCTGTGTAGTGTAAGTTAAATCTTGAAAATTTTCTACTTTCTAGTGGTTCTACAAGCTGCGAAGTTGAGTTCAACAACTTCATATCACAGGATCCTGTAAAATAGGTGACACGTCAAGGAGGTTAAAGAACCTTTTAGCTTTTTTTTCTTATTTATATTATTGGATAAAAATGGTGATATAGAAAATATTGAATGAGCAATTCTAGGAGTGTTTGGTAAAATCTAAAAGTGGCTTTAAAACAGTTCAATATAAAACCGATAAGATATATCTGCATAAACTTGGATCTATTACTGAACTACACTTATTTGTCTGAAATTGGTTTCAAATAATTTGCTAGATTTTGACCGATGAGATAAAATGGTGACAGCAGGAAGTGAAGAGTGAACCTAGTCTATACAGCTTTCCACAGAAGTAAATTAAACCAAAAAACTATTTTAATGATACAAACAATATCAAATATTTAAGAAGTTAGAAAATATCTTGATTCTTGAATTATGATAAACACTCCCTCCCACGGCGCCCCCCGAAATATTGCAGCAAATGTAGGATATAAGTAGGAGCCATATTACCCATGCGAGTTCGTTTAAACTGTTTGTATCTAGATGACCATCTCCTGACTTACAAACTTATTAAAAAGGTATTGAAATAGTATATTCATTAATTTTGTCACTTTTCTACAGAAAATCAACCTAAAATATTTGGCTGCAGTGTTCAGATGAAGTCATCAACTAATGAGCACTGATTAGAGTCACTACATTCTTAGATCACGGGTATATTAATTATATAAATCAAAAGGTAAAGGTTAGAAAAATAGTCGATGGATCACTGTAGCTCACCAAATAGCATAAAGCAGGTAATCAACATCAACAGCTCATCATTCTATTAATTTCTTTTGCCAGGTGAAGTTATTATAAAATAAGTAGTAAGATTACAAAATATGAAAGTAGAAAGAAAACCAGGAGGAACCGAGCAACACAGAAGCAATGATTCTGACTTCTTGAATGCAGATATTTACTTTTTTAATCATAACGGTTAAACAATTGTTTAAGCACCCTTCAATATAAAAACTCCAGGTAGTTTTTGATGCTGCCAAAACCCTAGTCCAATGGCCAAAGTAACCAAACTAATGAGTGTATATTGGATACAATAAAGGTTTGGCAGTATGATAGGTACCACCAATGAGCAGCAAGAAATTACTGAATTTTATTGAAAGAATGATATGAAAACTACACAAATTTCCTGGTGTTCGAGATACTAGGACTCTCTCCAAAAGGCCCAGATTACAATTCTGATACCCTCCTCTTTCATCTTTCCCCCTATTTATAGCCTATCACCTCTTACTCTCTAATTATCTCTTAACTAACTAACTAAAGGGTTGTTACTTAATCAAATTATTAACTGGATTGGAGATAAATCACTTCCAAATGAAAAGTCTAACGTTTCTGTTGCAATTTGAGAATGCAAGGTCCATGAAAGTTACTATTTGGTTCAGCGTTAGCAACCTTGCCTTCTGAAAATAAAGTTAGGGTTCAATATAAAGGGACCAACCCCCTTCCCCCAAAGCGCATGTGTTAAGGCCCCCCATTGGTCATGGTGAAAAATATACTGCAGACAGTGCTAATAAATTGATCAGTAAAACTAGAAAACAAATGCAAAAAGAAAGAAAGCACAAGGTACTTAGTTACCTAACCCTAAACCTTAAAAACAAAACCATGAGAACACCAAAATAAAAAGAAACTGGAATGAGAAACAAGAAATGCATCATGTCTCAAGAAATCATCCTTTAATGAAAATAGCCAAGATATTCCCCCTCACTCCAACCCATAGAAGGCCCTTGTGTTTCCACAGTTCCCCATTTCCAGATTATCTGCCTGAAAAGGCAACTTCTATTCAAGAATTAACCCCCCCCCCCCCTCCCTCCAAAAAAAAAGGTATATTATTTGTCCCTAAGTAAAAGTACAGATAAGATGAATATGACAAAAGTCACTAGCAATTCTAATCTTTGTGAATAGCAGTTTTGGGGTAATAAATGACTAGTGATACTGAACACATGCAAATAATTCTCCAGAAGAGGCTAATACAACAATAGATGTCTTACGAAATCTACTGAAAACACAATGAGAAATAATAAACTTCACCTGAGAATTTGCGACGCTTGCCTTTTTTCTTTGTTTCAGGATGTGATTTTCTGTTTGATTGCTCATTTGCATGCCTAGAATTTGTTTGTCCATTATGAGAAACTTTTTTGTTTAAGGAAGATTCTGCACCATCAATATCCTCAGAAGTATTATCATTGATTCCCACATCAGAAGAATCATGGGAGTCTTTCTGAACTTCATTATCCGAACTTAGTACTTTAGGGTTAGAGTGTTTCCCTCCCATATTTTTACTATCAGTAGAGTCTTCCATTTGGGCATCATGAAAATCGAAAAAGTCATCATACTCATCATCAATGTCATCTGCTGCGTTCTTCTTTTCCAGATCAGCATCATGCGACATTTTCCCATCATCTTCAGTAGAGTGTCCCAGATTCTTCAAAGAAGCCTCATATTCTGCTTCATACCTTTTCAATTCATGACGTCCAGCTTCATTATACAAGCCAACACCTTTTCGCTTTAAACCTGTGTGGGAACCATCCTGAGAAGACTTCATATCATGATTCATCTTCACAGGAGCATCATCTTTAGTATGTTCATCTCGAGGATCCCTACTTGTCTGCTCCATCATTTTCTCATCATAATCTCCATCCCTTCTCCTATCATCCCTATCCCAATATCTTGAATCTCGGCCATGTCCCTCAGACCCATGTCCAAAGTCAAGAACTTTCTTTCTCTGAATTCGTGGTACATTTGTAAGAAAATCAGACTCACTCTTTACTTCATCAGTATCATCACCACTGTGGCTTATTTCTGCAACCACACATTGGCAATCTTAAAACAACAGAAACAAAATCATTTGAATACAATAATAATACTATCTCAGCTAAAAAACATCATATATGGATAACAATTAAATGAACATTGACTATGAAGCAAAGCAAACATTTGTTTTGACACAGATTATTTGTAACATCCCGACTTGACGACTAGCCTCACGATAACAACACGTGTCTTTCCAGCGCGCTTTGTCCTCACTTGTTCGGGTGCGAGATCGGTTCATTCATGTGTCCCTCCGCCTAGAAGCCTGCCAGGAGCCGCTCCTTGTCCGTGCCTCACTGCACCGGCGATCACTCGTCGGTGCCCCGGGTGTCACATTATTCTCACTGACCTAATGGATGAAACCATTGAGCTCCCTCTATAAGCTACCAAATAACCCAACCCCAATTCAATCTATTGAAAAATCCAAACCAATACATCAAGCCAGGAAAATCATAGATTCAAAAACTCTTTCCACTCAACAACTCAAATTCATGCAAAACCCCCCACAATGCTGATTCATGTAGGTACCAACAAGCCCAAAAAAATCCAAAACATCAAGAACAAAACAAAGAGTAAACTAAACACTGATTGAGAGCAGAACTTCACCATCTCTAGAAATGTAAGAAAACGCCAGCAAAGTAACAACAAGCACAAGGAAGAGGAAAACTAGGATTGCAGCCATGGAGAGACTCTTGCCCCTAGCGGATCGCGCCAATCGCCGGAGGCGCTGCTGCTTGTGAGCGACACCACCGCGAATCCCAACAGCGACATGATCGGCGGCGGAGCCATTGGCGAGGTGCAGATCGTGGGTCCTCACCCCAAGCCTCTCCGTCCCCGATTGCCTCTGCTGAGCCATACCATAACACAGTGTTTGTCCCTACCCAGAAGGTTGTTTTGCCGCAAGATTCAAACTTTGATGCCGTGGAGTGATGGGGTGGTGTAAATTATCGGTGGGTAGGTGGTGGGTGGGTGGATAGAGATGAGTGTGAAGCAAGCGAAGTTGAAAAAAGAAAGCTTTACTAGTGTGAAAAAATGGAGCTAGTGAGAGAGAAACTATGAAGATTCCGGCGACGGTGCGCCACCGGAGATATAGGCGGAGGAAGGATTTTGCTTTCTTTTTTTTCTTTGTGAATCAGAGGTTCATGAAAGATACAGTTGTATAATGTCTGGGATTCAGAGAAATTTTGATTTTGTTTTATTTTTATTTTATTTTTTAGTTTTGGTTTTGATGTACTATTAATTATTGAGAGAAAGGGAGAGAAAGATAATATTTGATTTGATTATTCTGTCAATTATTGGGATTGCTTGATGTTGCTGTGCTCTATTAATGGTAATGGATATCATGTTTTGAACCAGTTTTAGAAAAATTCACATGATGAGGTTTTAACTTTTATCTGTGGAAAGATCAATTTTAGTTTTGGAAAGGGATTTACAGTTTTGAATCTTACAAAGATGAATTTTTAGAAAAGTTGAGAAAGTTCTCTATAAGTTTAACCATGGGAAGGAAGCATCATTTTCCATAGAGGAGCACAGAGCAAAGCATGATTATTGAGTATTTGGATTAACACTAGAATTAGTTCAGTTTTGCAATTTGCAATGTGATTTCACTTATTCTTAATGCGCAAATGAAAAAGTTGGAATTTGTCACGTTAAGTTTAATATGAATCATATAAGCAATATTTTGACATGTTGACTTTAACGTGGATTCATGTTGAGTTTAATAAAAATTCAAGCACATAAATATTTAAAACCTCAACATTATGTTGGAGACGATGATAGATAGCCTCTAGCGCATGTTTAGATACATGATTAAAAAACTATGAGAAACCAAAATTGAAGTGAAAGTGGAAATAAGTAATTTCACGTTATTTTAGTCTCATGGTAGTTTTTCATGTTGTGTAGTATGTTTGTATAGACATTGAAAAAAATATGAAATCCATTTTTGTTAAAAGAACCGTTATACCACACAACTTAACAAGCACAGCCTTAAAATTTAATCAATTGATCATGGGTGCGAATTCATGAGAGGTGAGAGATCAAAGTTTTAGATTTGAAAGAAGCAATACAATGATGTTTGTTGTCGAAATATTAGTCGCACAATATAACATTTAGACAAATTTAGTGTTTTAGAAAAACTCATTTGCAAAGGTTAACTAAACGCACTAGTAACTTTAGTGTTCTGTTTTGTTCTTTAGTGTAAACCCTCCAAATCACGTTTGGTTAGGTATGCTTCAGTAACTTTTGTGTGTGTTTTTTATTCTCAATCGGCTTTGTTTAAACTAAATTTTCAAAATCAGTTTGAAGTAGACACATTTATTACTACATGAGAAGGCTTGAGTAGCAAATTTGAAGAGCTGACCCAAATATGAGGTTGAAAACTTGAATTGTAAACCATCTTGATCATACCAAGGTTTATTTAATTGTACATGCTTGAAGAGTTCCATTGATGATAAGGGTTCGACACCAAACAAACAAATATTTACAAGCCAATTCGAATGGTAGACTCCAAGGCCATTTCTAAAACAAGTTTTCAAGGTCGACTCAAAGTCAAGCTTTTAAGATCAATCTAGATACAAGCCTGTAAGGTAAAAGTCACTCATCCATGCCTAAAGTCAATTTGAGTTCAAAGTGTTAAAGACTCATTTAAAGAAGTTCAAAGCATCATGATTAACACACTATATAAAAGAAAAATGAATCGTTCGCACAAGAAACCCATGATATTTATGTGTAGTGATGGTGGCATGTGGAACAGAGAAGAGGCAGGGAGGGAGGTCGAGACAGAGAATAACATATCACGATAGATTTCCAACAAGATAGGCAGTCAGGGTGGCTGTGGTGGCAAGTGACAAATTTCCGAATTATCCTAAATGATGTTCAGGGTAAAGGAAACGATAAACATATTTGAATAAAATCATATCTACATAAAATTCCACTCAAATAAATATTTCATTCACACTATCATTTCATTTTTCTCCACTTTCTATCTATTTTTCTTTTTTTAATCATATTGCAAATTTTATGCAAGTTATATATTATATTATATATATATTAAATAGAAGAAAAAAAGTCCACGTGGTATTTTCCCAACCACCAAACTTTGGAACCCAGAAGACTTAGAACTCCACAAAAACTGTTATTTTGGTTATGATGTTGGGTAAGCGAATCATGATAGTGTAATGGAGAGTCTCAAGTTCGCATCTTTGCCTCCTTGTCGACGCTCTGGTACCTCTACCTTCAATTTTTCAATCCTTTCCTATCCATTGAGATTTCTTTCTTTTTTTTGGGAAATTTTTGTTCCATTTGTTAAATTCACAATCTCAAATTAACATGGGATTTTTTTTTTTTCTGGTGTCCTTGAATTTGTGACTCTTTTAGATTAAGAGGGTTGACTTTGTTTTGCTTTGGTTTGGTCTAATGCTCTATGCAGTAGTGTGTGTTTTAGATTTATAAGTTTTTATTTTGTTTCTACTTTCTGCTCTCTAATTTGTCTGTTTACTTATGTGTTATTTTGGTGGTGCAGGGATGTTGGGGAAACAGTTGAATTCCCCTCTACTTACTATTGATTCTGCAGCAAAGTTCTGCTATTGCAAGGTAATGGTTTGTATGTCTGTATGTCTGTGTGTGCTAGAAATGGTTTGTTTGGAATAACTAATTAAAAACATTTCATATTTAGATTTATCTTCATGGGCTTGTTCAGGGAAGATGGTAAGCGGTTCTGTAAAAAAATTGAGCATGGGGTTTTAGTCACTGAAAAATTGGTTCTAGTTATGAAGTTTTGAGGATTTCTGTTGTGCTGTCAGCAGCAAAAATTCAGATAGTAGAAGACAATTGGTTTTACATCTTGTTGTCTTAGGCAAGGTGTAGATGACAACTTGCTTGAATTTTGGTTATGTTGTGTTGGCTTGAATAGTGGAAACTGGAGAGAAGCCAGTTTTTGCTATGAATATGAGTATGTTAGCCTTTTCACTAGTCATAATTCTTAAAGTTGCCTCTATGATGCGCGTTACAATGTTCTTGGATAGTTACTTCTTCAGAGAATGTGTACTGAACTACTGGTTTATCTTTCTTGGTATCACTTCAAAATTTTCTGCTACGGAGCTTAAGAAAAGTACTTTACTTTCTGTTGTTCTTACGTTTGGCATATATCCGCCTCCTGCTTCTTGAAGACTTAAAAATCAGGCTTGAGGGCCAAGGTATTGAGCTCCTTTTAAATTTTCAATTCAGATGCTGCATTAAATCTGTTACTTTTCTTAAAGAGAAAATTAAGAAACGAAACGCAACGCAAGAATATTAAATCATTGTGTATTTCCATTTTTTAGGAAGAAGAATACTGGCACACTGAAATGTGCCATTAGCAGTTCTCTTAATTAAAATGTGCCAAAGTCACGCTTTCACATTTTTCCTCGGACAGTATGCAGATTTGAATTTATTCTTAAGGTTGTTCATCATGTCTTATGATTTGCTGCTGTTATTTATTTATGCCTCATCTACACCTTCGATTTCTTTCGATCTGCATTGGCCAGAGTTTAAAGTTGGAACATTCAAGAAGACTGTAAAAAGATTTCATATAGGAGGCTAATATTGGTCACTGAGTCTGAACTCTGTGTATCATGCAGGCTGATCTTGCTGCTGCAACATCAAGTATTCCATTGTCAAAAATCAGATTTTCTTGTAAATTTTCACAAAATATTGCAAAAGCAACATGGGCCTCAAACTCAAATCTTTCTACCAAGCATTGGTTATTGCATTCAATGGGACAGATAGAAAATATAATCACAAGTGATGAAGATCAGAGCATGTGGGAAGCATGCAGGCAAGCTCTGTCTGCATTTAACTTCAGTGATGAAGAAAAGGACAAGATACTTGCAAAAGCATTTGGTCTTGTTCATTCTCCTTATTGGGGAGAAGAGCGTGAGAAGGAGGTTCCCAAATTTGAGACAGTAAATGGAACACTAGACTATCTGAGGAGTTTAAATCTTTCTGATGATGATCTATCCAAGTTGCTCAAAAAGTTCCCAGAAGTTCTTGGATGCAATTTAGAGGAAGAGTTGAAAGCCAATATAAAGATCCTGGAGGAGCAATGGGGTGTTCAAGGAAAATCTCTTAGGAGCCTTCTCCTTCGAAATCCAAAAGTTTTGGGTTATAATGTTGACTGTAAAGGAGACTGTATAGCACAATGCACTAGATGCTGGGTTCGCTTCTAGACGATTGGATGAGATTTATATTTTGTTTGTTGATTGTAGTATAACTTTTTGTTCATTCATCCAGCCTCTCCAATTTAATGAAAAGATCATTTTATGTGAAGAAAGGTTCTCAGTTCTCACCTTTTGGACGTCAAGTAGCATGAAGCAATTCATTCTCAATCTGAAGAAAGGTTCTCACCTAGCATGTTTGGATCAATTTCTCTCTTCAAAATTAATTATGAGGCCCAGAAGCTACTCAATGTAGCTTCTCCCCAGAATTGATTTTAGCTTTAAAATCACTTTAGAAGGATTTCCTAACATACATTTAGCAAGTATGCTTATGATTTAGAAACTAGTGTAAATTGCTGAAATGTCCAGAATCCCATGAAATGAAGTTACTCACAATAAGGTTGTTTATGAATCATGTTATTTAGTCCACAGAAGTTTATTGTTCATGATCTCTAAATTAGTTATGTTTGCTTCTAAGTTGGTATAATTAGACCTCTTAAAGAATGAGCATGAAAATCAACTTCATTATTCACATTGGTAGCCAAAGTATTATCTATAACTTACTCCACTAATTAGCTTGACTCAAGCTAATGCGAACCTGTTTTACATGTGAGCCGGATCAATCTAACTCAAGATCCGCGCAAGCTGAATTTTGACGAACCAAACCCGCCGTCAAGCCGCACGAGCCGAATTAACAGTTCTAATATAAAATCAATCATCTGATATTTACTCAACAACTTAAACTTTTGAAATAGTTGGTTCATAACACAATTTTTTTTTTAAACTTACTTTGACAATATCAATTCTATAAAAATAATTATATTCTTTTAAATATAAATTTACCTAACTTAATTTACAAATTTTAAAACAAATGTGACCTCAAACCTATAAGTGGTAGCACCTTTAATTTGCACTAACATATATAAAAACTAGAATTAACAACAAATAGTATCCCTCCACTCTAAAAGACAAGATTATAATTAAGAATAAATTATGTTATCCTATCATGTCTTCTTATATTGCCCACCAAACGGATTTTAAAAGATACATAAAATAACTTGCTCTTACTCTTTGAAAATGCATAAACTACTATAGTTTGTAAATCACTAAACTAAAGAGCCTAAGAAGACCATTTTCTCCCTAGGTTAATCTTTAAATACATTAAACAGAATGGATGTATTGTGTTAATATATATACTAGTGTTTTTTACCCGCGCGTTGCACGGGAAATTTGTCTATTGTATTTAATACATCGATTAATATTTTAAATTATAAAATATTTAAAATGCTAAGAATGTAAGAACAATCATCATAAAGATGTAGATATTTAAAGAGCATAAATTTAGACACTCAATTCTAGTATTTTGTAAGCATACATTGAATAGATTAATATAAAGATTTTGAAAAACACAAAAGTTATTAGGCCAAAATATTTAAGTTTTGCATATATGAGGTATAACTGAATTTTGTTTGCCTTAAGGTTTTGAGTGACAAATGTGGTGTCCAATCCACTTTGGTGTGCTCTGTGCTCATGTAAGCCATGATCCCCGGTTTATCCGCAAGGAAGTGATGCCAACAACCTTTGATGCTTTGTTTGACATGTTTTACAATAAATAAAAAACTGAATTTTGGTTGCGAAGATGTATACTTGTGTTGCATAAAGGGTATTGCTTTTGTGTTTTAGATATGTAACAATACATAAATATATAATTATTGTTTACATTATTAAAAATACACTTAAGTTATATAAAAATATTTTTTTTAACTATGTGTACACATTTTTCATTTATCATGTAAAATGTTCCTTCCCGTGAGATCTCATAACTCGAATATGTTAGCACTAATAAATTTAGGTCATAAATCTATAGTACATATGTATTCATATTTTTTATTCCTCATACTATTTTAACTATCAAATTATTATAGTTATATACATATATTAATTTTCCCCTTTAATTTTTTTTAAAAATACTAAAATTAATTATATTAATTTTTTTCTATTAATTTTAACACAATCATTTTCATATAAAATATCCCTTCGTGGAAGACGTTTACTCCTTCCAACACCATGTCCAAGAACTACGAAATTCAACAACATAGAGTATGCTCTTCGTATCTAGCATTTTACTCTGTATGCTCACCTGACATTCTTTTTTCTATGCTTTACTTCGAGTGAAACCCAACGCAAGCCAAACCTTCTAATGTGATTTCAGGTAACAATATAATAAAATATAGAACCTTCAAACATCTCGTCCTACAAATCTCAAATTGTAATATTCATATATGCTTGCTCAATCCTAAGTTCTTGACCATATCTAAAAGAAATGAGTCATGTTTATCTCAACTACTCTTATGGTAGGAGCCCTTTTAAGCCAACATATGCATGTCGCGCTCAGTAGTACCTGCAGGTACTTGATCTTCAAGTTCTTGTTTGAATTGTTAAGAGCCTCTCTTGGTGGCTCAAGGAGGAGACATTCAAGACCGTTTAAAGAAGCTCCCTTGGTCAATCTTGAAAACTGGCAAAGCTTCCTCTTGGGTGAAAAATCCACCAAACACTTAAAAACATATAGCATAAAAAGATGTAGCACAAACAAAAGGTTTTAAAGACATAAAAATATAATTCGATAGAATTTCTAGTTTGACATCTTTTGGCACCAGATTTGGATCAAGCAACCCATCATTTACACAAAAACTTAAAAGGGTTTAGGGTTTAGCTATTCAAGCAATGGAAGAAAATAATTTGAAATTACCTCCATCTGCAACATTCACAATCAGTCCAAGGCAGCAAGACAAAAGTCAACCAAAAAACAAAAGCACAAAAAATCGCCCTAAATCGTCTTCGATTACCTCCTCCTTATGATGTTATTGCACTCATGTATCCAATGGGTGGCTTGAGTGGCGACGCGACAGCGAATCGGATGGATGGGGATTGCAAGTCGATAGCAAAGATGTGGCAGAAGAATGGGGATTGCAAGTCGATGGCAAAGTGGTTCCGTGGAGAGATGAGACGATTCTGTGGGGGTGGTTTCGGTCGGTGGAGAGATGGGATGAGAATTGCATGGAGGAGTTGGTGCACCTGGGGTAACGACGGAGGTCTAAGGGAGCGCGGTGGCGCCGTGGTGGATATGGTGAGTCGACAGAGGAGGTTGAGAAAGGGTTTCTTATGGTATGAAATAAGACTAATGAACTGAGTCAAGAGACATTGTGTGTGTGGAATGGAATGTGTTAAAGAGAGATTGTGAACCGGAAGTGGTGGAGCTGGGCGAGGTAGGAGAGGTTGTGGGATGAGAATTCCATGGAGGAGATGGTGGAGGTAGGCAGGGTTTTAAGAGGGTTTTTGCTAATGGGATGTATTATTGATTTAAATCACTTATAAGATTTTATTTTTGTTTAAAATGACAGTTTTTTAGGAAATTTTAAGGTTAAAATAAAAGAAGATATAAAATATTTACCCATTGAATATCTTTTTGTTTTTTCCTTCACATGAATCTCTTATAAATGGAACATGATCATGTTGGATTTTATTTATTTTAATATTTAACATAATCACTTGTTTTTTTAAATTAAATATGTAATAAAATCCTGAGTTAATTAAAAATCCAAAAATTCAACAAAAATACCATAAAAATTAATTAATACTCTAAAAATAAATAATAAGATAAATTAAGATAAAATCAAGAAATAAACAACCAAAATCCTAATCAAATCTAAATTTTAAAAAGGTACTAAATAAATATAGATAAAAACTATTAAAATCTAGCAAATCACAATAAAAACTCATAAAATCATGAATTAATTAAAAATCCGAAAATTAATAGGTGGAAAAGCTGACGTGTAAATAATTAAGTGAAAATTAATCTCGGAGCGACACGTCACTAACTTGGCCTGTGAGAGCGACACGTCATGTTAGAAGTTGTTCTTTTCTAATATATATAGACAGATACGTATGAATTATGATGTACAGAATCTTAGGACTTACATATTGTAATCATTATATATACTTTAGGTGATTACGACCATTTGAGATAATCAAACTCTTAAATTATTTAGGATTTATACTACAGAGAAGACAAACTTTAACGGCACCACTCAGGGTCATTGTTCAGAGTCCCTATCGTGACAACAAGTTACCTAGCATAGCGGGTGTTTCATTTAAGATTTGATGCTTTTTTCTCAATGCTTTCGTGAGCTAAACTAAAAAGCAGAGCCACAAAAATGAGCTGGGGGTGGTGTAATAATAATTAATTGCCACATAAAACTCTACATATATAGGAAAATAACTTAGCCAATCGGTTTCTTTGTCCTCCCCACTAGCATAAGTAATCACAACATATACATGTACTCGGTCAATTCATTCACATGCATTTGAATAGGGAAGTTTGTTAAATGATGATGATCA